>NW_028270355.1:105000-122500 GCF_037043375.1 Chiloscyllium plagiosum | reverse complement strand
CCCCACGTCCCTAGGGACCGGTGTAGAGTGAGCTTTCCCCTGTATCTAACCCCCCCACGTCCCTAGGGACAGGTGTAGAGTGAGCTTTCCCCTGTAGCTAACCCCCCCACGTCCCTAGGGACCGGTGTAGAGGAAGCTTTCCCCTGTATCTAACCCCCCCATGTCCCTAGGGACCGGTGTAGAGGGAGCTTTCCCCTGTATTTAACCCCCCCCGAGTCCCTAGGGACCGGTGTAGAGCGAGCTTTCCCCCGTATCTAACCCCCCCACGTCCCTAGGGACCGGTGTAGAGGGAGCTTTCCCCTGTATCTAAACCCCCCACGTCCCTAGGGACCGGTGTAGAGCGAGCTTTCCCCTGTATTTAACCCCCCCACGTCCCTAGGGACCTGTGTAGAGGGAGGTTTACGCCGTATCTCACCCCCCACGTCCCTAGGGACGGGTGTAGAGGGAGCTTTCCCCTGTATCTAACCCCCCCCCACGTTCCTAGGGACCGGTGTAGAGGAAGCTTTCCCCTGTATCTAACCCCCCTGAGTCCCTAGGAACCGGTGTAGAGGGAGCTTTACGCCGTATCTAACCCCCCCACGTCCCTAGGGACCGGTGTAGAGGGAGCTTTACGCCATATCTAACCCCCCTGAGTCCCTAGGGACTGGTGTAGAGGGAGCTTTCCCCTGTATCTAACCCCCCCACGTCCCTAGGGACCGGTGTAGAGAGAGCTTTCCCCTGTATCTAACCCCCCCACGTCCCTAGGGACCGGTGTAGAGCGAGCTTTCCCCTATATCTAACCCCCCCACGTCCCTAGGGACCGGTGTAGAGGGAGCTTTCCCCTGTATCTAACCCCCCACGTCCCGAGGGACCGGTGTAGAGGGAGCTTTCCCCTGTATCTAACCCCCCCACGTCCCTAGGGACCGGTGTAGAGCGAGCTTTCCCCTATATCTAACACCCCACGTCCCTAGGGACCGGTGTAGAGAGAGCTTTCCCCTGTATCTAACCCCCCCACGTCCCTAGGGACCGGTGTAGAGGGAGCTTTCCCCTGTATCTAACCCCCCACGTCCCGAGGGACCGGTGTAGAGCGAGCTTTCCCCTGTATCTAACCCCCCCACGTCCCTAGGGACCGGTGTAGAGTAAGCTTTACGCCGTATCTAACCCCCCTGAGTCCCTTGTGGATGGTGTAGAGGGAGCTTTCCCCTGTATCTAACCCCCCCACGTCCCTAGGGACCGGTGTAGAGGGAGCTTTCCCCTGTATCTAACCCCCCACGTCCCTAGGGACCGGTGTAGAGGGAGCTTTCCCCTGTATCTAACCCCCCCACGTCCCTAGGGACCGGTGTAGAGTCAGCTTTACGCCGTATCTAACCCCCCTGAGTCCCTTGTGGATGGTGTAGAGGGAGCTTTCCCCTGTATCTAACCCCCCCACGTCCCTAGGGACCGGTGTAGAGGGAGCTTTCCCCTGTATCTAACCCCCCACGTCCCTAGGGACCGGTGTAGAGGGAGCTTTCCCCTGTATCTAACCCCCCCACGTCCCTAGGGACCGGTGTAGAGTCAGCTTTACGCCGTATCTAACCCCCCTGAGTCCCTTGTGGATGGTGTAGAGGGAGCTTTCCCCTGTATCTAACCCCCCCACGTCCCTAGGGACCGGTGTAGAGGGAGCTTTCCCCTGTATCTAACCCCCCACGTCCCTAGGGACCGGTGTAGAGGGAGCTTTCCCCTGTATCTAACCCCCCCACGTCCCTAGGGGCCGGTGTAGAGGGAGCTTTCCCCTGTATCTAACCCCCCTGAGTCCCTAGGGACCGGTTTAGAGGGAGCTTTACGCCGTATCGAACCCCGCGCCCCCCCCCCCACCCCACCCCACAGCCCCGCGAATGCCTGGCCTCAGCGCCGGTTCTAGGTGACTCCTTACCTGCGGGACACTCGTTGCAGCAGTAGGCCTTCCCCGGGGGCCGGTACTCTGACTTGGGGCAGACCACCTCCCTCCGGAGCCGCTCAGCCGGCCGGGCCGAGCCACCCGGCCGCGGAAGGCTCACCCCGCGGGGCCCGGGGTCCAGCTGCCCCGCGCCGGGGCTCCCAGCGGCGACCTGGGGGGGGGCGGAATTCGGGAAGAAGACACGTTACTCCTGACGGGTCGGTATCGGGGCCCTGTATCTGACGGGTTGGTATCGGGGCCCTGTATCTGAGGGGACGGTATCGGGGCCCTGTATCTGAGGGGACGGTATCGGGGCACTGTATCTGACCGGACGGTATCGGGGCCCTGTATCTGAGGGGACGGTATCGGGGCTCTGTATCTGACGGGACGGTATCGGGGCCCTGTATCTGAGGGGACGGTATCGCGGCCCTGTATCTGAGGGGACGGTATCGGGGCCCTGTATCTGAGGGGACGGTATCGGGGCCCTGTACCTGACGGGACGGTATCGGGGCCCTGTATCTGAGGGGACGGTATCGGGGCCCTGTATCTGAGGGGACGGTATCGGGGCCCTGTATCTGACCGGACGGTATCGGGGCCTTGTATCTGAGGGGACGGTAACGGGGCCCTGTATCTGAGGGGACGGTATCGGGGCCCTGTATCTGAGGGGACGGTATCGGGGCCCTGTATCTGACGGGATGGTATCGGGGCCCTGTATCTGAGGGGTCGGTATCGGGGCCCTGTATCTGAGGGGACGGTATCGGGGCCCTGTATCTGACCGGACCGTATCGGGGCCCTGTATCTGAGGGGACGGTATCGGGGCCCTGTATCTGAGGGGACGGTATCGGGGCCCTGTATCTGAGGGGTCGGTATCGGGGCCCTGTATCTGACGGGTCGGTATCGGGGCCCTGTATCTGAGGGGACGGTGTCGGGGCCGTGTATCTGACGGGACGTTATCGGGGCCCTGTATCTGACCGGACGGTATCGGGGCCCTGTATCTGAGGGGTCGGTATCGGGGCCCTGTATCTGACCGGACGGTATCGGGGCCCTGTATCTGACGGGTCGGTATCGGGGCCCTGTATCTGACGGCACGGTATCGGGGCCCTGTATCTGAGGGGACGGTATCGGGGCCCTGTATCTGACCGGACGGTATCGGGGCCCTTTATCTGAGGGGACGGTATCGGGGCCCTGTATCTGACCGGACGGTATCGAGGCCCTGTATCTGACGGGACGGTATCGGGGCCCTGTATCTGAGGGGACGGTATCGGGGCCCTGTATCTGACCGGACGGTATCGGGGCCCTGTATCTGACGGGACGGTATCGCGGCCCTGTATCTGAGGGGACGGTATCGGGGCCCTGTATCTGACCGGACGGTATCGGGGCCCTGTATCTGAGGGGACGGTATCGCGGCCCTGTATCTGAGGGGACGGTATCGGGGCCCTGTATCTGAGGGGACGGTATCGGGGCCCTGTATCTGAGGGGTCGGTATCAGGGCCCTGTATCTGACCGGACGGTATCGGGGCCCTGTGTCTGAGGGGTCGGTATCGGGGCCCTGTATCTGACCGGACGGTATCGGGGCCCTGTATCTGAGGGGACGTAATCGCGGCCCTGTATCTGAGGGGACGATATCGGGGCCCTGTATCTGACCGGACGGTATCGGGGCCCTGTATCTGACCGGACGGTATCGGGGCCCTGTATCTGAGGGGACGGTATCGGGGCCCTGTATCTGACCGGACGGTATCGGGGCCCTGTATCTGAGGGGACGGTATCGGGGCCCTGTATCTGACCGGACGGTATCGGGGCCCTGTATCTGAGGGGACGGTATCGCGGCCCTGTATCTGAGGGGACGGTATCGGGGCCCTGTATCTGAGGGGACGGTATCGGGGCCCTGTATCTGAGGGGTCGGTATCAGGGCCCTGTATCTGACCGGACGGTATCGGGGCCCTGTATCTGACCGGACGGTATCGGGGCCCTGTATCTGAGGGGACGGTATCGGGGCCCTGTATCTGACCGGACGGTATCGGGGCCCTGTATCTGAGGGGACGGTATCGGGGCCCTGTATCTGACGGGACGGTATCGCGGCCCTGTATCTGAGGGGACGGTATCGGGGCCCTGTATCTGAGGGGTCGGTATCAGGGCCCTGTATCTGACCGGACGGTATCGGGGCCCTGTATCTGAGGGGTCGGTATCGGGGCCCTGTATCTGAGGGGACGTAATCGCGGCCCTGTATCTGAGGGGACGATATCGGGGCCCTGTATCTGACCGGACGGTATCGGGGCCCTGTATCTGACCGGACGGTATCGGGGCCCTGTATCTGAGGGGACGGTATCGGGGCCCTGTATCTGACCGGACGGTATCGGGGCCCTGTATCTGAGGGGACGGTATCGGGGCCCTGTATCTGACCGGACGGTATCGCGGCCCTGTATCTGAGGGGACGGTATCGGGGCCCTGTATCTGACCGGACGGTATCGGGGCCCTGTATCTGAGGGGACGGTATCGGGGCCCTGTATCTGAGGGGACGGTATCGGGGCCCTGTATCTGACCGGACGGTATCGGGGCCCTGTATCTGACGGGTCGGTATCGGGGCCCTGTATCTGACGGGACGGTATCGGGGCCCTGTATCTGACCGGACGGTATCGGGGCCCTGTATCTGAGGGGACGTAATCGCGGCCCTGTATCTGAGGGGACGATATCGGGGCCCTGTATCTGACCGGACGGTATCGGGGCCCTGTATCTGACCGGACGGTATCGGGGCCCTGTATCTGAGGGGACGGTATCGGGGCCCTGTATCTGAGGGGACGGTATCGGGGCCCTGTATCTGACCGGACGGTATCGGGGCCCTGTATCTGAGGGGACGGTATCGGGGCCCTGTATCTGACCGGACGGTATCGGGGCCCTGTATCTGAGGGGACGGTATCGGGGCCCTGTATCTGACCGGACGGTATCGGGGCCCTGTATCTGACCGGACGGTATCGGGGCCCTGTATCTGAGGGGACGGTATCGGGGCCCTGTATCTGACCGGACGGTATCGGGGCCCTGTATCTGAGGGGACGGTATCGGGGCCCTGTATCTGACCGGACGGTATCGGGGCCCTGTATCTGAGGGGACGGTATCGGGGCCCTGTATCTGACCGGACGGTATCGGGGCCCTGTATCTGAGGGGACGGTATCGGGGCCCTGTATCTGACGGGACGGTATCGGGGCCCTGTATCTGAGGGGACGGTATCGGGGCCCTGTGTCTGAGGGGACGGTATCGGGGCCCTGTATCTGACCGGACGGTATTGGGGCCCTGTATCTGACCGGACGGTATCGGGGCCCTGTATCTGAGGGGACGGTATCGGGGCCCTGTATCTGACGGGACGGTATCGGGGCCCTGTATCTGAGGGGACGGTATCGGGGCCCTGTATCTGAGGGGACGGTATCGGGGCCCTGTATCTGACCGGACGGTATCGGGGCCCTGTATCTGACGGGACGGTATCGGGGCCCTGTATCTGAGGGGTCGGTATCGGGGCCCTGTATCTGACCGGACGGTATCGGGGCCCTGTATCTGAGGGGTCGGTATCGGGGCCCTGTATCTGACGGGACGGTATCGGGGCCCTGTATCTGAGGGGACGGTATCGGGGCCCTGTATCTGAGGGGACGGTATCGGGGCCCTGTATCTGACCGGACGGTATCGGGGCCCTGTATCTGACGGGACGGTATCGGGGCCCTGTATCTGAGGGGTCGGTATCGGGGCCCTGTGTCTGACCGGATGGTATCGGGGCCCTGTATCTAACGGGACGGTATTGGGGCCCTGTATCTGAGGGGACGGTATCGGGGCCCTGTATCTGACGGGACGGTATCGGGCCCTGTATCTGACGGGACGGTATCGGGGCCCTGTATCTGACCGGTCGGTATCGGGGCCCTGTATCTGAGGGGACGGTATCGGGGCCCTGTATCTGACCGGACGGTATCGGGGCCCTGTATCTGAGGGGTCGGTATCGGGGCCCTGTATCTGATGGGACGGTATCGGGGCCCTGTATCTGAGGGGTCGGTATCGGGGCCCTGTATCTGAGGGGATGGTATCGGGGCCCTGTATCTGACCGGACGGTATCGGGGCCCTGTATCTGAAGGGACGGTATCGGGGCCCTGTATCTGAGGGGACGTAATCGCGGCCCTGTATCTGAGGGGACGATATCGGGGCCCTGTATCTGACCGGACGGTATCGGGGCCCTGTATCTGACCGGACGGTATCGGGGCCCTGTATCTGAGGGGTCGGTATCGGGGCCCTGTATCTGACGGGACGGTATCGCGGCCCTGTATCTGACGGGATGGTATCGGGGCCCTGTATCTGACCGGACGGTATCGGGGCCCTGTATCTGACCGGACGGTATCGGGGCCCTGTATCTGATCGGACGGTATCGGGGCCCTGTATCTGACGGGACAGTTTTGGGGCCCTGTATCTGATGGGACGGTATCGGGGCCCTGTATCTGACCGGACGGTATCAGGGCCCTGTATCTGAGGGGACGGTATCGGGGCCCTGTATCTGAGGGGACGGTATCGGGGCCCTGTATCTGACCGGACGGTATCGGGGCCCTGTATCTGACCGGACGGTATCGGGGCCCTGTATCTGAGGGGACGGTATCGGGGCCCTGTATCTGAGGGGACGGTATCGGGGCCCTGTATCTGACCGGACGGTATCGGGGCCTTGTATCTGAGGGGACGGTAACGGGGCCCTGTATCTGAGGGGACGGTATCGGGGCCCTGTATCTGACTGGTCGGTATCGGGGCCCTGTATCTGAGGGGACGGTATCGGGGCCCTGTATCTGACGGGACGTTATCGGGGCCATCTATCTGACCGGACGGTATCGGGGCCCTGTATCTGAGGGGTCGGTATCGGGGCCCTGTATCTGAGGGGTCGGTATCGGGGCCCTGTATCTGACGGGACGGTATCGGGGCCCTGTATCTGAGGGGTCGGTATCGGGGCCCTGTATCTGAGGGGATGGTATCGGGGCCCTGTATCTGACCGGACGGTATCGGGGCCCTGTATCTGACGGGTCGGTATCGGGGCCCTGTATCTGACGGGACGGTATCAGGGCCCTGTATCTGAGGGGACGGTATCGGGGCCCTGTATCTGACCGGACGATATCGGGGCCCTGTATCTGAGGGGACGGTATCGGGGCCCTGTATCTGACCGGACGGTATCGGGGCCCTGTATCTGACGGGACGGTATTGGGGCCCTGTATCTGAGGGGACGGTATCGGGGCCCTGTATCTGACCGGACGGTATCGGGGCCCTGTATCTGACGGGACGGTATCGCGGCCCTGTATCTGAGGGGACGGTATCGCGGCCCTGTATCTGAGGGGACGGTATCGGGGCCCTGTATCTGAGGGGACGGTATCGGGGCCCTGTATCTGAGGGGTCGGTATCAGGGCCCTGTATCTGACCGGACGGTATCGGGGCCCTGTATCTGAGGGGTCGGTGTCGGGGCCCTGTATCTGAGGGGACGTAATCGCGGCCCTGTATCTGAGGGGACGATATCGGGGCCCTGTATCTGACCGGACGGTATCGGGGCCCTGTATCTGACCGGACGGTATCGGGGCCCTGTATCTGAGGGGACGGTATCGGGGCCCTGTATCAGACCGGACGGTATCGGGGCCCTGTATCTGACCGGACGGTATCGGGGCCCTGTATCTGACGGGATGGTATCGGGGCCCTGTATCTGACCGGACGGTATCGGGGCCCTGTATCTGAGGGGACGGTATCGGGGCCCTGTATCTGACCGGACGGTATCGGGGCCCTGTATCTGAGGGGACGGTATCGTGGCCCTGTATCTGACCGGACGGTATCGGGGCCCTGTATCTGAGGGGACGGTATCGGGGCCCTGTATCTGAGGGGACGGTATCGGGGCCCTGTATCTGACCGGACGGTATCGGGGCCCTGTATCTGACGGGTTGGTATCGGGGCCCTGTATCTGAGGGGTCGGTATCGGGGCCCTGTATCTGACCGGACGGTATCGGGGCCCTGTATCTGACGGGACGGTATCGGGGCCCTGTATCTGAGGGGTCGGTATCGGGGCCCTGTATCTGACCGGACGGTATCAGGGCCCTGTATCTGAGGGGACGGTATCGGGGCCCTGTATCTGACGGGACGGTATCAGGGCCCTGTATCTGAGGGGACGGTATCAGGGCCCTGTATCTGAGGGGACGGTATCGGGGCCCTGTATCTGAGGGGACGGTATCGGGGCCCTGTATCTGACGGGTTGGTATCGGGGCCCTGTATCTGACGGGTTGGTATCGGGGCCCTGTATCTGACGGGACGGTATCGGGGCCCTGTATCTGACCGGACGGTATCGGGGCCCTGTATCTGAGGGGACGGTATCGGGGCCCTGTATCTGACGGGTTGGTATCGGGGCCCTGTATCTGAGGGGACGGTATCGGGGCCCTGTATCTGACGGGTTGGTATCGGGGCCCTGTATCTGAGGGGACGGTATCGGGGCCCTGTATCTGAGGGGACGGTATCTGGGCCCTGTATCTGAGGGGACGGTATCTGGGCCCTGTATCTGAGGGGACGGTATCAGGGCCCTGTATCTGAGGGGACGGTATCGGGGCCCTGTATCTGACGGGACGGTTTTGGGGCCCTGTATCTGACGGGACGGTTTTGGGGCCCTGTATCTGACGGGACGGTTTTGGGGCCCTGTATGTGTATCCTTGTCTATTTACCCCCCTATCCACCCCCCCAACCATCGCGATTTTACACACCTCAATAAGGGTCACCCCCCTCTCCCTCTGACACACTGCGGTAAACAGCCCCCTAACCTCTGCCCGTCGCTGCTCGTAAACCTTTTTCCTGACCTTTCCTTCCGATAGAAGGGGGTTCGGAATCGCGCGCCATGTTCCGAAAGCGCCCTCACCAAACCAGCCACTACCCGACCGCCCAGCTCCCTGTACCCCTGACCCAGTAAGGAAACCACACCCGGCGCCTGCAAGTTTTATCCTTACGACCGGGGACTGCACTTTCGAAGGGGCGATCAAAACGCACTCTGAGGGTCTCGTAACTCATGGACGACTCTGAGGAGAGAAGGAGCCCTGTACACTGACTGGTGTCTCTCAGTCCCCCCTCTCTCTCAGGGAGATATCTGTACACTGACTGGTGTCTCTCAGTCCCCCCTCTCTCTCTCTCAGGGAGATATCTGTACACTGACTGGTGTCTCTCAGTCCCCCCTCTCTCTCTCAGGGAGATATCTGTACACTGACTGGTGTCTCTCAGTCCCCCCTCTCTCTCAGGGAGATATCTGTACACTGACTGGTGTCTCTCAGTCCTCTCTCTCTATCTCAGGGAGATATCTGTACACTGACTGGTGTCTCTCAGTCCCCCCTCTCTCTCTCTCAGAGAGATATCTGTACACTGACTGGTGTCTCTCAGTCCCCCCTCTCTCTCTCAGGGAGATATCTGTACACTGACTGGTGTCTCTCAGTCCCCTCTCTCTATCTCAGGGAGATATCTGTACACTGAATGGTGTCTCTCAGTCCCCCCTCTCTCTCAGGGAGATATCTGTACACTGACTGGTGTCTCTCAGTCCCCTCTCTCTCTCAGGGAGATATCTGTACACTGACTGGTGTCTCTCAGTCCCCTCTTTCTCAGGGAGATATCTGTACACTGACTGGTGTCTCTCAGTCCCCTCTCTCTCTCAGGGAGATATCTGTACACTGACTGGTGTCTCTCAGTCCCCCCTCTCTCTCTCTCAGGGAGATATCTGTACACTGACTGGTGTCTCTCAGTCCCCCCTCTCTCTCTCAGGGAGATATCTGTACACTGACTGGTGTCTCTCAGTCCCCTCTCTCTCAGGGAGATATCTGTACACTGACTGGTGTCTCTCAGTCCCCTCTCTCTCAGGGAGATATCTGTACACTGACTGGTGTCTCTCAGTCCCCTCTCTCTCTCTCAGGGAGATATCTGTACACTGACTGGTGTCTCTCAGTCCCCTCTCTCTCAGGGAGATATCTGTACACTGACTGGTGTCTCTCAGTCCCCTCTCTCTCTCTCTCAGGGAGATATCTGTACACTGACTGGTGTCTCTCAGTCCCCTCTCTCTCTCAGGGAGATATCTGTACACTGACTGGTGTCTCTCAGTCCCCTCTCTCTCAGGGAGATATCTGTACACTGACTGGTGTCTCTCAGTCCCCTCTCTCTCTCTCAGGGAGATATCTGTACACTGACTGGTGTCTCTCAGTCCCCTCTCTATCCCTCAGGGAGATATCTGTACACTGACTGGTGTCTCTCAGTCCCCTCTCTCTCACTCAGGGAGATATCTGTACACTGACTGGTGTCTCTCAGTCCCCTCTCTCTCAGGGAGATATCTGTGCACTGACTCGTGTCTCTCAGTCCCCTCTCTCTCTCTCTCAGGGAGATATCTGTACACTGACTGGTGTCTCTCAGTCCTCTCTCTCTCAGGGAGATATCTGTACACTGACTGGTGTCTCTCAGTCCCCTCTCTCTCTCAGGGAGATATCTGTACACTGACTGGTGTCTCTCAGTCCCCTCTCTCTCTCTCTCAGGGAGATATCTGTACACTGACTGGTGTCTCTCAGTCCTCTCTCTCAGGGAGATATCTGTACACTGACTGGTGTCTCTCAGACCCCTCTCCCCCTCTTGGGGAGATATCTGTACACTGACTGGTGTCTCTCAGTCCCCCCTCTCTCTGTCTCAGGGAGATATCTGTACACTGACTGGTGTCTCTCAGTCCTCTCTCTCAGGGAGATATCTGTACACTGACTGGTGTCTCTCAGACCCCTCTCCCCCTCTTGGGGAGATATCTGTACACTGACTGGTGTCTCTCAGTCCCCCCTCTCTGTCTCTCAGGGAGATATCTGAACACTGACTAGTGTCTCTCAGACCCCTCTCCCCCTCTTGGGGAGATATCTGTACACTGACTGGTGTCTCTCAGTCCCCCCCTCTCTCTCAGGGAGATATCTGTACACTGACTGGTGTCTCTCAGTCCCCTCTCGCTCTCAGGGAGATATCTGTACACTGACTGGTGTCTCTCAGACCCCTCTCCCTCTCTTGGGGAGATATCTGTACACTGACTGGTGTCTCTCAGTCCCCCCTCTCTCTGTCTCAGGGAGATATCTGTACACTGACTGGTGTCTCTCAATCCCCCCTCTCTGTCTCTCAGGGAGATATCTGTACACTGATTGGTATCTCTCAGTCCCCTCTCACTCTCAGGGAGATATCTGTACACTGACTGGTGTCTCTCAGTCCCCCCTCTCTCTCTCTCTCTCAGGGAGATATCTGTACACTGACTGGTGTCTCTCAGTCCCCTCTCTCTCAGGGAGATATCTGTACACTGACTGGTGTCTCTCAGTCCCCCCTCTCTCTCTCAGGGAGATATCTGTACACTGACTGGTGTCTCTCAGTCCCCCCTCTCTCTCTCAGGGAGATATCTGTACACTGACTGGTGTCTCTAAGTCCCCCTCTCTCTCTCAGGGAGATATCTGTACACTGACTGGTGTCTCTCAGTCCCCTGTCGCTCTCAGGGAGATATCTGTACACTGACTGGTGTCTCTCAGTCCCCTCTCTCTCTCTCTCAGGGAGATATCTGTACACTGACTGGTGTCTCTCAATCCCCCCTCACTCAGGGAGATATCTGTACACTGACTGGTGTCTCTCAGTCCCCTCTCTCTCTCAGGGAGATATCTGTACACTGACTGGTGTCTCTCAGTCCCCCCTCTCTCAGGGAGATATCTGTACACTGACTGGTGTCTCTCAGTCCCCTCTCTCTCTCAGGGAGATATCTGTACACTGACTGGTGTCTCTCAGTCCTCTCTCCCTCAGGGAGATATCTGTACACTGACTGGTGTCTCTCAGTCCCCTCTCTCTCTCAGGGAGATATCTGTACACTGACTGGTGTCTCTCAGTCCCCTCTCTCTCAGGGAGATATCTGTACACTGACTGGTCTCTCAGTCCCCCCGCTCTCTCAGGGAGATATCTGTACACTGACTGGTATCTCTCAGTCCCCTCGCTCTCTCAGGGAGATATCTGTACACTGACTGGTGTCTCTCAGTCCCCTCTCTCTCTCAGGGAGATATCTGTACACTGACTGGTGTCTCTCAGTCCCCCCTCTCTATCTCAGGGAGATATCTGTACACTGACTGGTGTCTCTCAGTCCCCTCTCTCTCTCTCAGGGAGATATCTGTACACTGACTGGTGTCTCTCAGACCCCCCCCTCTCTCTCAGGGAGATATCTGTACACTGACTGGTGTCTCTCAGTCCCCCCTCTCTCTCAGGGAGATATCTGTACACTGACTGGTGTCTCTCAGTCCCCTCTCTCTCAGGGAGATATCTGGACACTGACTGGTGTCTCTCAGTCCCCTCTCTCTCTCTCAGGGAGATATCTGTACAGTGACTGGTGTCTCTCAGTCCCCTCTCTCACAGGGAGATATCTGTACACTGACTGGTGTCTCTCAGTCCCCTCTCTCTCTCTCAGGGAGATATCTGCACACTGACTGGTGTCTCTCAGTCCCCTCTCTCTCTCAGGGAGATATCTGTACACTGACTGGTGTCTCTCAATCCCCCCTCTCTCAGGGAGATATCTGTACACTGACTGGTGTCTCTCAGTCCCCTATCTCTCTCAGGGAGATATCTGTACACTGACTGGTGTCTCTCAGTCCCCTCTCTCTCTCAGGTAGATATCTGTACACTGACTGGTGTCTCTCAGTCCCCCCTCTCTCAGGGAGATATCTGTACACTGACTGGTGTCTCTCAGTCCCCTCTCTCTCTCAGGGAGATATCTGTACACTGACTGGTGTCTCTCAATCCCCCCTCTCTCTCTCTCTCAGGGAGATATCTGTACACTGACTGGTGTCTCTCAGTCCCCCCTCTCTCTCAGGGAGATATCTGTACACTGACTGGTGTCTCTCAGTCCCCTCTCTCTCTCTCAGGGAGATATCTGTACACTGACTGGTGTCTCTCAGTCCCCCCTCTCTCTCAGGGAGATATCTGTACACTGACTGGTGTCTCTCAGTCCCCCCTCTCTCTCAGGGAGATATCTGTACACTGGCTGGTGTCTCTCAGTCCCCTCTCTCTCTCTCAGGGAGATATCTGTACACTGACTGGTGTCTCTCAGTTCCCCCCTCTCTCTCAGGGAGATATCTGTACACTGACTGGTGTCTCTCAGTCCCCCCTCTCTCTCTCAGGGAGATATCTGTAAACTGACTGGTGTCTCTCAGTCCCCCCTCCCTCTCTCTCAGGGAGATATCTGTACACTGACTGGTGTCTCTCAATCCCCCCTCTCTGTCTCTCAGGGAGATATCTGTACACTGACTGGTATCTCTCAGTCCCCTCTCTCTCTCAGGGAGATATCTGTACACTGACTGGTGTCTCTCAGTCCCCCCTCTCTGTCTCTCAGGGAGATATCTGTACACTGACTGGTGTCTCTCAGACCCCTCTCCCTCTCTTGGGGAGATATCTGTACACTGACTGGTGTCTCTCAGTCCCCCTCTCTCTCTCAGGGAGATATCTGTACACTGACTGGTGTCTCTCAGTCCCCTCTCGCTCTCAGGGAGATATCTGTACACTGACTGGTGTCTCTCAGTCCCCTCTCTCTCTCAGGGAGATATCTGTACACTGACTGGTGTCTCTCAGTCCTCTCTCTCTCAGGGAGATATCTGTACACTGACTGGTGTCTCTCAGTCCCCTCTCTCTCAGGGAGATATCTGTACACTGACTGGTGTCTCTCAGTCCCCCCTCTCTCTCTCAGGGAGATATCTGTACACTGACTGGTGTCTCTCAGTCCCCTCTCTCTCAGGGAGATATCTGTACACTGACTGGTGTCTCTCAGTCCCCTCTCTCTCAGGGAGATATCTGTACACTGACTGGTCTCTCAGTCCCCCCGCTCTCTCAGGGAGATATCTGTACACTGACTGGTCTCTCAGTCCCCCCGCTCTCTCAGGGAGATATCTGTACACTGACTGGTGTCTCTCAGTCCCCTCGCTCTCTCAGGGAGATATCTGTACACTGACTGGTGTCTCTCAGTCCCCCCTCTCTATCTCAGGGAGATATCTGTACATTGACTGGTGTCTCTCAGTCCCCTCTCTCTCTCTCAGGGAGATATCTGTACACTGACTGGTGTCTCTCAGTCCCCTCTCTCTCTCTCAGGGAGATATCTGTACACTGACTGGTGTCTCTCAGTCCCCTCTCTCTCTCTCTCAGGGAGATATCTGTACACTGACTGGTGTCTCTCAGTCCCCACTCTCTCTCTCAGGGAGATATCTGTACACTGACTGGTGTCTCTCAGTCCCCCCCTCTCTCTCAGGGAGCTATCTGTACACTGACTGGTGTCTCTCAGTCCCCCCTCTCTTTCTCAGGGAGATATCTGTACACTGACTGGTGTCTCTCAGTCCCCTCTCTCTCTCTCAGGGAGATATCTGTACACTGACTGGTGTCTCTCAGTCCCCTCTCTCTCTCTCTCAGGGAGATATCTGTACACTGACTGGTGTCTCTCAGTCCCCCCTCTCTCTCTCAGGGAGATATCTGTACACTGACTGGTGTCTCTCAGTCCCCCCTCTCTCTCTCAGGGAGATATCTGTACACTGACTGGTGTCTCTCAGTCCCCTCTCTCAGGGAGATATCTGTACACTGACTGGTGTCTCTCAGTCCCCCCTCTCTCTCTCAGGGAGATATCTGTACACTGACTGGTGTCTCTCAGTCCCCCCTCTCTCTCAGGGAGATATCTGTACACTGACTGGTGTCTCTCAGTCCCCTCTCGCTCTCAGGGAGATATCTGTACACTGACTGGTGTCTCTCAGACCCCTCTCCCTCTCTTGGGGAGATATCTGTACACTGACTGGTGTCTCTCAGTCCCCCCTCTCTCTGTCTCAGGGAGATATCTGTACACTGACTGGTGTCTCTCAATCCCCCCTCTCTGTCTCTCAGGGAGATATCTGTACACTGATTGGTATCTCTCAGTCCCCTCTCACTCTCAGGGAGATATCTGTACACTGACTGGTGTCTCTCAGTCCCCCCTCTCTCTCTCTCTCTCAGGGAGATATCTGTACACTGACTGGTGTCTCTCAGTCCCCTCTCTCTCAGGGAGATATCTGTACACTGACTGGTGTCTCTCAGTCCCCCCTCTCTCTCTCAGGGAGATATCTGTACACTGACTGGTGTCTCTCAGTCCCCCCTCTCTCTCTCAGGGAGATATCTGTACACTGACTGGTGTCTCTAAGTCCCCCTCTCTCTCTCAGGGAGATATCTGTACACTGACTGGTGTCTCTCAGTCCCCTCTCGCTCTCAGGGAGATATCTGTACACTGACTGGTGTCTCTCAGTCCCCTCTCTCTCTCTCTCAGGGAGATATCTGTACACTGACTGGTGTCTCTCAATCCCCCCTCACTCAGGGAGATATCTGTACACTGACTGGTGTCTCTCAGTCCCCTCTCTCTCTCAGGGAGATATCTGTACACTGACTGGTGTCTCTCAGTCCCCCCTCTCTCAGGGAGATATCTGTACACTGACTGGTGTCTCTCAGTCCCCTCTCTCTCTCAGGGAGATATCTGTACACTGACTGGTGTCTCTCAGTCCCCTCTCTCTCAGGGAGATATCTGTACACTGACTGGTGTCTCTCAGTCCCCTCTCTCTCAGGGAGATATCTGTACACTGACTGGTCTCTCAGTCCCCCCGCTCTCTCAGGGAGATATCTGTACACTGACTGGTATCTCTCAGTCCCCTCGCTCTCTCAGGGAGATATCTGTACACTGACTGGTGTCTCTCAGTCCCCTCTCTCTCTCAGGGAGATATCTGTACACTGACTGGTGTCTCTCAGTCCCCCCTCTCTATCTCAGGGAGATATCTGTACACTGACTGGTGTCTCTCAGTCCCCTCTCTCTCTCTCAGGGAGATATCTGTACACTGACTGGTGTCTCTCAGACCCCCCTCTCTCTCTCAGGGAGATATCTGTACACTGACTGGTGTCTCTCAGTCCCCCCTCTCTCTCAGGGAGATATCTGTACACTGACTGGTGTCTCTCAGTCCCCTCTCTCTCAGGGAGATATCTGGACACTGACTGGTGTCTCTCAGTCCCCTCTCTCTCTCTCAGGGAGATATCTGTACAGTGACTGGTGTCTCTCAGTCCCCTCTCTCACAGGGAGATATCTGTACACTGACTGGTGTCTCTCAGTCCCCTCTCTCTCTCTCAGGGAGATATCTGCACACTGACTGGTGTCTCTCAGTCCCCTCTCTCTCTCAGGGAGATATCTGTACACTGACTGGTGTCTCTCAGTCCCCTCTCTCTCTCTCAGGGAGATATCTGTACACTGACTGGTGTCTCTCAGACCCCCCTCTCTCTCTCAGGGAGATATCTGTACACTGACTGGTGTCTCTCAGTCCCCCCTCTCTCTCAGGGAGATATCTGTACACTGACTGGTGTCTCTCAGTCCCCTCTCTCTCAGGGAGATATCTGGACACTGACTGGTGTCTCTCAGTCCCCTCTCTCTCTCTCAGGGAGATATCTGTACAGTGACTGGTGTCTCTCAGTCCCCTCTCTCACAGGGAGATATCTGTACACTGACTGGTGTCTCTCAGTCCCCTCTCTCTCTCTCAGGGAGATATCTGCACACTGACTGGTGTCTCTCAGTCCCCTCTCTCTCTCAGGGAGATATCTGTACACTGACTGGTGTCTCTCAATCCCCCCTCTCTCAGGGAGATATCTGTACACTGACTGGTGTCTCTCAGTCCCCTATCTCTCTCAGGGAGATATCTGTACACTGACTGGTGTCTCTCAGTCCCCTCTCTCTCTCAGGTAGATATCTGTACACTGACTGGTGTCTCTCAGTCCCCCCTCTCTCAGGGAGATATCTGTACACTGACTGGTGTCTCTCAGTCCCCTCTCTCTCTCAGGGAGATATCTGTACACTGACTGGTGTCTCTCAATCCCCCCTCTCTCTCTCTCTCAGGGAGATATCTGTACACTGACTGGTGTCTCTCAGTCCCCCCTCTCTCTCAGGGAGATATCTGTACACTGACCGGTGTCTCTCAGTCCCCTCTCTCTCTCTCAGGGAGATATCTGTACACTGACTGGTGTCTCTCAGTCCCCCCTCTCTCTCAGGGAGATATCTGTACACTGACTGGTGTCTCTCAGTCCCCCCTCTCTCTCAGGGAGATATCTGTACACTGGCTGGTGTCTCTCAGTCCCCTCTCTCTCTCTCAGGGAGATATCTGTACACTGACTGGTGTCTCTCAGTTCCCCCCTCTCTCTCAGGGAGATATCTGTACACTGACTGGTGTCTCTCAGTCCCCCCTCTCTCTCTCAGGGAGATATCTGTAAACTGACTGGTGTCTCTCAGTCCCCCCTCCCTCTCTCTCAGGGAGATATCTGTACACTGACTGGTGTCTCTCAGTCCCCCCTCTCTGTCTCTCAGGGAGATATCTGTACACTGACTGGTGTCTCTCAGACCCCTCTCCCTCTCTTGGGGAGATATCTGTACACTGACTGGTGTCTCTCAGTCCCCCTCTCTCTCTCAGGGAGATATCTGTACACTGACTGGTGTCTCTCAGTCCCCTCTCGCTCTCAGGGAGATATCTGTACACTGACTGGTGTCTCTCAGTCCCCTCTCTCTCTCAGGGAGATATCTGT
>NW_028270355.1:95000-100000 GCF_037043375.1 Chiloscyllium plagiosum | reverse complement strand
GTATCTGTTATTCTGTATATAAACCCCACCCCGAACCCCTCGATTAGATTCCAGTCTGTAACTCCCTCCCCGGGGTATCTGTTATTCTGTATATAAACCACCCCGAACCCCTCGATTAGATTCCAGTCTGTAACTCCCTCCCGGGGTATCTGTTATTCTGTATATAAACCACCCCGAACCCCTCGATTAGATTCCAGTCTGTAACTCCCTCCCGGGGTATCTGTTATTCTGAATATAAACCCCACCCCGAACCCCTCGATTAGATTCCAGTCTGTAACTCCCTCCCGGGGTATCTGTTATTCTGTATATAAACCACCCCGAACCCCTCGATTAGATTCCAGTCTGTAACTCCCTCCTCCTGGGGTATCTGTTATTCTGTATATAAACCACCCCGAACCCCTCGATTAGATTCCAGTCTGTAACTCCCTCCCAGGGTATCTGTTATTCTGTATATAAACCACCCCGAACCCCTCGATTAGATTCCAGTCTGTAACTCCCTCCTCCTGGGGTATCTGTTATTCTGTATATAAACCACCCCGAACACCTCGATTAGATTCCAGTCTGTAACTCCCTCCCGGGGTATCTGTTATTCTGTATATAAACCCCCCCGAACCCCTCGATTAGATTCCAGTCTGTAACTCCCTCCTCCTGGGGTATCTGTTATTCTGTATATAAACCACCCCGAACCCCTCGATTAGATTCCAGTCTGTAACTCCCTCCCCGGGGTATCTGTTATTCTGTGTATAAACCCCCCCCCCGAACCCCTCGATTAGATTCCAGTCTGTAACTCCCTCCCGGGGTATCTGTTATTCTGTATATAAACCCCCCCAAACCCCTCGATTAGATTCCAGTCTGTAACTCCCTCCCGGGGTATCTGTTATTCTGTATATAAACCACCCCGAACCCCTCGATTAGATTCCAGTCTGTAACTCCCTCCCAGGGTATCTGTTATTCTGTATATAAACCATCCCGAACCCCTCGATTAGATTCCAGTCTGTAACTCCCTCCCCGGGGTATCTGTTATTCTGTATATAAACCCCACCCCGAACCCCTCGATTAGATTCCAGTCTGTAACTCCCTCCCCGGGGTATCTGTTATTCTGTATATAAACCCCCCCCGAACCCCACGATTAGATTCCAGTCTGTAACTCCCTCCCCGGGGTATCTGTTATTCTGTATATAAACCACCCCGAATCCCTCGATTAGATTCCAGTCTGTAACTCCCTCCCGGGGTATCTGTTATTCTGTATATAAACCCCACCGAACCCCTCGATGAGATTCCAGTGTGTAACTCCCTCCCGGGGTATCTGTTATTCTGTATATAAACCACCCCGAGCCCCTCGATTAGATTCCAGTCTGTAACTCCCTCCCGGGGTATCTGTTATTCTGTATATAAACCACCCCGAATCCCTCGATTAGATTCCAGTCTGTAACTCCCTCCCCGGGGTATCTGTTATTCTGTATATAAACCACCCCGAACCCCTCGATTAGATTCCAGTCTGTAACTCCCTCCCGGGGTATCTGTTATTCTGTATATAAACCACCCCGAGCCCCTCGATTAGATTCCAGTCTGTAACTCCCTCCCGGGGTATCTGTTATTCTGTATATAAACCACCCCGAATCCCTCGATTAGATTCCAGTCTGTAACTCCCTCCCCGGGGTATCTGTTATTCTGTATATAAACCACCCCGAACCCCTCGATTAGATTCCAGTCTGTAACTCCCTCCCCGGGGTATATGTTATTCTGTATATAAACCACCCCGAATCCCTCGATTAGATTCCAGTCTGTAACTCCCTCCCCGGGGTATCTGTTATTCTGTATATAAACCACCCCGAATCCCTCGATTAGATTCCAGTCTGTAACTCCCTCCCGGGGTATCTGTTATTCTGTATATAAACCCCACCCCGAACCCCTCGATTAGATTCCACTCTGTAACTCCCTCCCGGGGTATCTGTTAGTCTGTATATAAACCACCCCGAACCCCTCGATTAGATTCCAGTCTGTAACTCCCTCCCCGGGGTATCTGTTATTCTGTATATAAACCACCCCGAACCCCTCGATTAGATTCCAGTCTGTAACTCCCTCCCGGGGTATCTGTTATTCTGTATATAAACCACCCCGAACCCCTCGATTAGATTCCAGTCTGTAACTCCCTCCCGGGGTATCTGTTATTCTGTATATAAACCACCCCCGAACCCCTCGATTAGATTCCAGTCTGTAACACCCTCCCGGGGTATCTGTTATTCTGTATATAAACCACCCCGAACCCCTCGATTAGATTCCAGTCTGTAACTCCCTCCTGGAGTATCTGTTATTCTGTATATAAACCACCCCGAACCCCTCGATTAGATTCCAGTCTGTAACTCCCTCCCCGGGGTATCTGTTATTCTGTATATAAACCCCGCCGAATCCCTCAATTAGATTCCAGTCTGTAACTCCCTCCCGGGTATCTGTTATTCTGTATATAAACCACCCCGAACCCCTCGATTAGATCCCAGTCTGTAACTCCCTCCCCAGGGTATCTGTTATTCTGTATATAAACCCCGCCGAATCCCTCGATTAGATTCCAGTCTGTAACTCCCTCCCCGGGGTATCTGTTATTCTGTATATAAACCCCGCCGAATCCCTCAATTAGATTCCAGTCTGTAACTCCCTCCCGGGTATCTGTTATTCTGTATATAAACCACCCCGAACCCCTCGATTAGATTCCAGTCTGTAACTCCCTCCCCGGGGTATCTGTTATTCTGTATATAAACCACCCCGAACCCCTCGATTAGATTCCAGTCTGTAACTCCCTCCCGGGGTATCTGTTATTCTGTATATAAACCCCCCCGAATCCCTCGATTAGATTCCAGTCTGTAACTCCCTCCCGGGGTATCTGTTATTCTGTATATAAACCCCCCCGAATCCCTCGATTAGATTCCAGTCTGTAACTCCCTCCCCGGGGTATCTGTTATTCTGTATATAAACCACCCCGAACCCCTCGATTAGATTCCAGTCTGTAACTCCCTCCCCGGGGAATCTGTTATTCTGTATATAAACCCCACCCCGAACCCCTCGATTAGATTCCAGTCTGTAACTCCCTCCCCGGGGTATCTGTTATTCTGTATATAAACCCCCCCGAACCCCTCGATTAGATTCCAGTCTGTAACTCCCTCCCCGGGGTATCTGTTATTCTGTATATAAACCCCACCCCGAACCCCTCGATTAGATTCCAGTCTGTAACTCCCTCCCCGGGGTATCTGTTATTCTGTATATAAACCACCCCGAACCCCTCGATTAGATTCCAGTCTGTAACTCCCTCCCGGGGTATCTGTTATTCTGTATATAAACCAGCCCGAACCCCTCGATTAGATTCCAGTCTGTAACTCCCTCCCCGGGGTATCTGTTATTCTGTATATAAACCCCCCCGAACCCCTCGATTAGATTCCAGTCTGTAACTCCCTCCCGGGGTAACTGTTCTTCTGTATATAAACCCCACCCCGAACCCCTCGATTAGATTCCAGTCTGTAACTCCCTCCCCGGGGTATCTGTTATTCTGTATATAAACCACCCCGAACCCCTCGATTAGATTCCAGTCTGTAACTCCCTCCCGGGGTATCTGTTATTCTGTATATAAACCACCCCGAACCCCTCGATTAGATTCCAGTCTGTAACTCCCTCCCCGGGGTATCTGTTATTCTGTATATAAACCCCACCCCGAACCCCTCGATTAGATTCCAGTCTGTAACTCCCTCCCCGGGGTATCTGTTATTCTGTATATAAACCCCCCCCCGAACCCCTCGATTAGATTCCAGTTTGTAACTCCCTCCCGGGGTATCTGTTATTCTGTATATAAACCCCCCCGGACCCCTCGATTAGATTCCAGTCTGTAACTCCCTCCCGGGGTATCTGTTATTCTGTACATAAACCCCACCCCGAACCCCTCGATTAGATTCCAGTCTGTAACTCCCTCCCGGGGTATCTGTTATTCTGTATATAAACCACCCCGAACCCCTCGATTAGATTCCAGTCAGTAACTCCCTCCCGGGGTATCTGTTATTCTGTATATAAACCCCGCCGAATCCCTCGATTAGATTCCAGTCTGTAACTCCCTCCTGGGGTATCTGTTATTCTGTATATAAACCACCCCGAACCCCTCGATTAGATTCCAGTCTGTAACTCCCTCCCCGGGGTATCTGTTATTCTGTATATAAACCACCCCGAACCCCTCGATTAGATTCCAGTCTGTAACTCCCTCCCGGGGTATCTGTTATTCTGTATATAAACCCCCCCGAACCCCACGATTAGATTCCAGTCTGTAACTCCCTCCCGGGGTATCTGTTATTCTGTATATAAACCCCGCCGAATCCCTCGATGAGATTCCAGTCTGTAACTCCCTCCCGGGGTATCTGTTATTGTGTATATAAACCCCACCCTGAACCCCTCGATTAGATTCCAGTCTGTAACTCCCTCCCCGGGGTATCTGTTATTGTGTATATAAACCCCACCCCGAACCCCACGATTAGATTCCAGTCTGTAACTCCCTCCCCGGGGTATCTGTTATTCTGTATATAAACCCCACCCCGAACCCCACGATTAGATTCCAGTCTGTAACTCCCTCCCCGGGGTATCTGTTATTCTGTATATAAACCCCACCCCGAACCCCACGATTAGATTCCAGTCTGTAACTCCCTCCCCGGGGTATCTGTTATTCTGTATATAAACCCCACCCTGAACCCCTCGATTAGATTCCAGTCTGTAACTCCCTCCCGGGGTATCTGTTATTCTGTATATAAACCCCACCCCGAACCCCACGATTAGATTCCAGTCTGTAACTCCCTCCCCGGGGTATCTGTTATTCTGTATATAAACCACCCCGAATCCCTCGATTAGATTCCAGTCTGTAACTCCCTCCCGGGGTATCTGTTATTCTGTATATAAACCCCCCCGAACCCCTCGATTAGATTCCAGTCTGTAACTCCCTCCCGGGGTATCTGTTATTCTGTATATAAACCCCA
>NW_028270355.1:80000-90000 GCF_037043375.1 Chiloscyllium plagiosum | reverse complement strand
CAATGGACCCCAAACCCCTTCCCCGTTCCCTCACACTATCCCCAATGGACCCCAAACCCCTTCCCCATTCCCTCACTCTGTCCCCGATGGACCCCAAACCCCTTCCCCATTCCCTCCCGCTCTACACCGTCCCCAATGGACCCCAAACCCCTTCCCCATTCCCTCCCACACTATACCGTCCCCCAATGCACCCTAAACCCCTTCCCCGTTCCCTCACACTGTCCCCAAAGGACTCCAAACCCATTGCCCGTTCCCTCCCGCTCTACATCTTCCCCAATGGACCCCAAACCCCTTCCCCATTCCCTCCCGCTATACACCGTCCCCAATGGACCCCAAACCCCTTCCCCGTTCCCTCCCGCTCTACATCGTCCCCCAATGGACCCCAAACCCTTTCCCCATTCCCTCCCGCTCTACACCATCCCCAATGGGACCCCAAACCCCTTCCCCGTTCCCTCCTGCTCTACACCGTCCCCAATGGACCCCAAACCCCTTCCCCGTTCCCTCCCGCTCTACACCGTCCCCAATGGACCCCAAACCCCTTCCCCGTTCCCTCCCGCTCTACACCGTCCCCAATGGACCCCAAACCCCTTCCCCATTCCCTCCCGCTCTACACCGTCCCCAATGGATCCCAAACTCCTTCCCCGTTCCCCCCCGCTCTACACCGTCCCCAATGGACACCAAACCCCTTCCCCGTTCCCTCCCGCTCTACACCGACCCCCAATGGACCCCAAACCCCTTCCTCGTTCCCTCCTGCTCTACACCGTCCCCCAATTGATCACTTCCCCCTTCCCCGTTCCCTCCCGCTCTACACCTTCCCGAATGGACCCCAAACCCCTTCCCCGTTCCCTCCCGCACTACACCGTCCCCCAATGGACCCCAAACCCCTTCCCCGTTCCCTCCCGCTCTAAACCGTCCCCAATGGATCCCAAAGTCCTTCCCCATTCCCTCCCGCTCTACACTGTCCCCAATGGATTCCAAACCCCTTCCCCGTTCCCTCCCGCTCTACACCCTCCCCCAATGGTCCCCAAACCCCTTCCCCATTCCCTCCCACTCTACACCGTCCCCCAATGGACCCCAAACCCCTTCCCCGTTTCCACACACTGTCCCCAATGGACCCCAAACCCCTATCCCGTTCCCTCCCTCTCTGCAGCTTCCCCAATGGACCCCAAAACCCTTCCCCGTTCCCTCCCGCACTACACCATCCCCCAATGGACCCCAAACACCTTCCCCGTTCCCTCCCGCACTACACCATCCCCCAATGGACTCCAAACCCCTTCCCCGTTCCCTCCCTCTCTGCACCTAACCCAATGGACCCCAAACCCCTTCCCCTTTCCCTACCTCTCTGCACCTAACCCAATGGACCTCAAACCCCTTCCCCGTTCCCTCCCGCTCTACACCGTCCCCAATGGACCGCAAACCCCTTCGCAATTCCCTCCCACTCTACACCATCCCCCAATGGACCCCAAACCCCTTCCCCGTTTCCAGACACTGTCCCCAATGGACCCCAAACCCCTTCCCCGTTCCCTCCGACTCTACACTGTCCCCAATTGACCACAAATACCTTCCCCGTTCCCTCCCTCTCTACACCGTCCCCCAATGGACCCCAAACCCCTTCCCCATTCCCTCCCTCTCTGCACCTTCCCCAATGGACACCAAACCCCTTCCCCGTTCCTTCCCGCACTACACCGTCCCCGATGGTCCCCAAACCCCTTCCCCGTTCCCTCACACTGTCCCCAATGGACACCAAACCCCTTGCCCGTTCCATCCCGCTCTACACCGTCCCCCAATGGTCCCCAAAAACCCTTCCCCGTTCCCTCACACTGTCCCCAATGGACCCCAAACCCCTTGCCCGTTCCCTCCCGCTCTACACTGTCCCCAATGGACCCCAAACCCCTTCCCCGTTTCCACACACTGTCCCCAATGGACCCCAAACCACTTCCCCGTTCCCTCCCGCTCTACACCGTCGACCAATGGACCCCAAACCCCTTCCCCGTTCCCTCCCACTCTACACCGTCGACCAATGGACCCCAAACCCCTTCCCCGTTCCCTCCCGCTCTACACCGTCGACCAATGGACCCCAAACCCCTTCCCCGTTCCCTCCCACTCTACACCGTCCCCAATGGACCCCAAACCACTTCCCTGTTCCCTCCCGCTCTACACCGTCCCCAATGGACCCCAAACCCCTTCCCTGTTCCCTCCCACTCTACACCGTCCCCAATGGATCCCAAACCCCTTCCCCGTTCCCTCCCGCTCTACACCGTCCCCAATGGATCCCAAACCGCTTCCCCATTCCCTCACTCTGTCCCCAATGGACCCCAAACCCCTTCCCCGTTCCCTCACACTGTCCCCGATGGACCCCAGACCCCTTCCCCATTCCCTCACACTGTCCCCGATGGACTCCAAACCCCTTCCCCATTCCCTCACTCTGTCCCCAATGTATCCCAAACCCCTTCCCCATTCCCTCACACTGTCCCCAATGTACCCCAAACCCCTTCCCCGCTCCCTCACACTGTCCCCAATGGACCCCAAACCCCTTCCCCGTTCCCTCACACTGTCCCCGATGTACCCCAAACCCCTTCCCCATTCCCTCACACTGTCCCCAATGGACCCCAAATCCCTTCCCCGTTCCCTCTCACCGTCCCCAATGGACCCCAGACCCCTTCCCCGTTCCCTCACACTGTCCCCGATGGACCCCAAACCCCTTCCCCGTTCCCTCACACTGTCCCCAATGGACCCCAAACCCCTTCCCCGTTCCCTCACACTGTCCCCGATGGACGCCAAACCCCTTCCCCGATCCCTCACACTGTCCCCAATGGGCCCCAAACCCCTTCCCCGTTCCCTCACACTGTCCCCGATGGACCCCAAACCCCTTCCCCGTTCCCTCACACTGTCCCCGATGGACCCCAAACCCCTTCCCCGTTCCCTCACACTGTCCCCAATGGACCCCAAACCCCTTCCCCGTTCCCTCACACTGTCCCCGATGGACCCCAAACCCCTTCCCCGTTCCCTCACACTGTCCCCGATGGACCCCAAACCCCTTCCCCATTCCCTCACACTGTCCCCTATGGGTCACTAAACCCCTTCCCCGTTCCCTCACACTCGACACCGTCCCCAATGGACCCCAAACCCCTTCCCCATTCCCTCCCGCTCTACACCGTCCCCCATGAACCCCAAACCCCTTCCCCGTTCCCTCCCGCTCTACACCGTTCCCCCAATGGACCCCAAACCCCTTCCCGTTCCCTCCCGCTCTACACCGTCCCCAATGGACCCCAAACTCCTTCCCCGTTCCCTCCCGCTATACACCGTCCCAAATGGACCGCAAACCCCTTCCCCGTTCCCTCCCGCTCTACACCGTCCCCCAATTGACCACAAACCCCTTCTCCATTCCCTCCAAGTCTACACCGTCCCCAATGGACCCCAAACCCCTTCCCCATTCCCTCCCGCTCTACACCGTCCCCAATGGACCCCAAACCCCTTCCCCGTTCCCTCCCGCTCTACACCGTCCCCAATGGACCTCAAACCCCTTACCCGTTCCCTCCCGCTCTACACCGTCCCCCAATTGACCACAAACCCCTTCCCCGTTCCCTCCAACTCTACACCGTCCCCAATGGACCCCAAACCCCTTCCCCATTCCCTCCCGCTCTACACCGTCCCCAATGGACCGCAAACCCCTTCCCTGTTCCATCCCACTCTACACCGTCCCCCAGTGGACCCCAAACCCCTTCCCCGTTTCCACACACTGTCCCCAATGGACCCCAAACCCCTTCCCCGTTCCCTCCGTCTCTGCACCTTCCCCAATGGAACCCCAAACCCCTTTCCCGTTCCCTCCCGCTCTACACCGTCCCCCAATGGACCCCAAACCCCTTCCCCATTCCCTCCCGCTCTACACCGTCCCCAATGGACCCCAAACCCCTTCCCCGTTCCCTCCCGCTCTACACCGTCCCCAATGGACCTCAAACCCCTTACCCGTTCCCTCCCGCTCTACACCGTCCCCCAATTGACCACAAACCCCTTCCCCGTTCCCTCCAACTCTACACCGTCCCCAATGGACCCCAAACCCCTTCCCCATTCCCTCCCGCTCTACACCGTCCCCAATGGACCGCAAACCCCTTCCCTGTTCCATCCCACTCTACACCGTCCCCCAGTGGACCCCAAACCCCTTCCCCGTTTCCACACACTGTCCCCAATGGACCCCAAACCCCTTCCCCGTTCCCTCCGTCTCTGCACCTTCCCCAATGGAACCCCAAACCCCTTTCCCGTTCCCTCCCGCTCTACACCGTCCCCCAATGGACCCCAAACCCCTTCCCCGTTCCCTCCCGCTCTACACTGTGCCCCAATGGTTCCCAAACCCCTTCCCCATACCCTCACACTGTCCCCAATGGACCCCAAACACCTTCCCAGTTCCCTCACACTGTCCCCAATGGACCCCAAACCCCTTCCCAGTTCCCTCACACCGTTCCCCAATGGACCCCAAACCCCTTCCCCGTTCCCTCCCACTCTACACCGTCCCCCAATGGACCCCAAACCCCGTCGCAGTTCCCTCCCACTCGACACCCGTACCCCCATGGATCCCAAACCCCTTCCCCGTTCCCTCCCACTCTACACCGTCCCCCCATGGACCCCAAACCCCTTCCCCGTACCCTCCCGCTCTACACCGTCCCCAATGGACCCCAAACCCCTTCCCCGTTCCCTCCCGCTCTACACCGTCCCTCAATGGACCCCAAACCCCTTCCCCGTTCCCTCCCACTCTACACCGTCCCCCAATGGACCCCAAACCCCTTCCCCGTTCCCTCCCACTCTACACCGTCCCCCGATGGGACCCCAAACCCCTTCCCCGTTCCCTCCCGCTCTACACCGTCCCCAATGGACCCCAAACCCCTTCCCCGTTCCCTCCGGCTCTACACCGTCCCCAATGGACCCCAAACCCCTTCCCCGTTCCCTCCCACTCTACACCGTCCCCCAATGGACCCCAAACCCCGTCGCAGTTCCCTCCCACTCGACACCCGTACCCCCATGGATCCCAAACTCCTTCCCCGTTCCCTCCCACTCTACACCGTCCCCAATGGTCCCCAAACCCCTTCCCCGTTCCCTCCCACTCTACACCGTCCCCAATGGTCCCCAAACCCCTTCCCCGTTCCCTCCCACTCTACACCGTCCCCCAATGGACCCCAAACCCCTTCCCCGTTCCCTCCCGCTCTACACCGTCCCCCAATTGACCACAAACCCCTTCCCCGTTCCGTCCCGCTCTACACCGTCCGCAATGGACCCCAAACCCCTTCCCTATTCCCTCCCGCTCTACACCGTCCCCAATGGACCCCAAACCCCTTCCCCATTCCCTCCCACTCTACACCGTACCCCAATGGACCCCAAACCCCTTCCCCGTTTCCACACACTGTCCCCAATGGACCCCAAACCCCTTCCCCGTTCCCTCCGTCTCTGCACCTTCCCCAATGGACCCCAAACCCCTTCCCCATTCCCTCCCGCTCTACATCGTCCCCCAATGGACCCCAAACCCCTTCCCCGTTCCCTCCCGCTCTACACCGTCCCCCAATGGACCCCAAACCACTTCCCCGTTCCCTCCCGCTCTACACTGTCCCCAATGGACCCCAAAACCCTTCCCCGTTCCCTCCCGCTCTACACCGTCCCCCAATGGACCCCAAACCCTTTCCCCGTTCCCTCACGCTCTACACCATCCCCCAATGGACCCCAAACCCATTCCCCGTTCCCTCCCTCTCTGCACCTTTCCCATTGGACCCCAAACCCCTTCCCTGTTCCCTCCCGCTCTACAGCGTCCCCCAATGGACCCCAAACACCTTCCCCATTCCCTCACACATTCCCCAATGGTCCCCAAACCCCTTCCCCATTCCCTCCCGCTCGACACTGTCCCCCAATGGGACCCCAAATCCCTTCCCCATTCCCTCCCGCTCTACATCGTCCCCAATGGACCCCAAACCCCTTCCCCATTCCTTCCCGCTCAGCACCGTCCCCAATGGACCCCAAACCCCTTCCCCGTTCCCTCCAGCTATACACCGATATCCAATGGAGCCCAAACCCCTTCCCCATTCCCTCCTGCTCTACACCGTCCCCCAATTGACCACAAACCCCTTCCCCGTTCCCTCCCGCTCTACACCGTCCCCAATGGACCCCAAACCCCTTCCCCATTCCCTCCCGCTCTACACCGTCCCCAAAGGACCGCAAACCCCTTCCCCATTCCCTCCCACTCTACACCATCCACCAATGGACCCCAAACCCTTCCCCGTTTACACACACTGTCCCCAATGGACCCCAAACCCCTTCCCCGTTCCCTCCCTCTCTGCACCTTCCCCAATAGACCCCAAACCCCTTCCCCGTTCCCTCCCGCTCTACACCGTCCCCCAATGGACCCCAAACCGCTTCCCCGTTCCCTCCCGCTCTACACCGCCCCCCATGGACCCCAAACCCCTTCCCCATTCCCTCCCACTCTACACTGTCCCCAATGGACCCCAAACCCCTTCCCCATTCCTCCCTGTCTGCACCTTCCCCAATGGACCTCAAACCCCTTCCCCGTTCCCTCCCGCTCTACACCGCCCCCAATGGTCCCCAAACCCCTTCCCCGTTCCCTCCCGCTCTACACCGCCCCCAATGGACCGCAAACCGCTTCCCCGTTCCCTCCCGCTCTACACCGCCCCCCCCATGGACCCCAAACCCCTTCCCCATTCCCTCCCACTCTACACTGTCCCCAATGGTCCCCAAACCCCTTCCCCATTCCCTCCCGCTCTACACCGTCCCCAATTGACCACAAACCCCTTCCCCGTTCCCTCCCTCTCTGCACCTTCCCCAATGGACCCCAAACCCCTTCCCCATTCCCTCCCGCTCTACACCGCCCCCAATGGACCGCAAACCCCTTCCCCGTTCCCTCCCGCTCTACACCGCCCCCCCATGGACCCCAAACCCCTTCCCCATTCCCTCCCACTCTACACTGTCCCCAATGGACCCCAAACCCCTTCCCCATTCCTCCCTGTCTGCACCTTCCCCGATGGACCCCAAACCCCTTCCCTGTTCCCTCCCGCTCTACACCGTCCCCCAATGGACCCCAAACCCCTTCCCCATTCCTCCCTGTCTGCACCTTCCCCAATGGACCCCAAACCCCTTCCCCGTTCCCTCCCGCTCTACACCATCCCCATGGACCCCAAACCCCTTCCCCGTTCCCTCCCGCTCTACACCGTCCCCAATGGGACCCCAAACCCCTTCCCCGTTCCCTCCCTCTCTGCACCTTTCCCAATGGACCCCAAACCCCTTCCCTGTTCCCTCCCGCTCTACACCGTCCCCCAATGGTCCCCAAACCCCTTCCCCATTCCCTCCCGCTCGACACTGTCCCCCAATGGGACCCCAAACCCCTTCCCCATTCCCTCCTGCTCTACACCGTCCCCATGGACCCCAAACCCCTTCCTGTTCCCTCCCGCTCTACACCGTCCCCGAAGGACGCCAAACCACTTCCCCGTTCCCTCCCACTCTACACCGTTCCCAATGGACCCCAAACCCCTTCCCCATTTCCTCCCACTCTACACCCCTTCCCCCAATGGACCCCAAACCCCTTCCCCGTTCCCTCCCGCTCTACACCGTCCCCCAATGGGCCCCAAACCCCTTCCCCGTTCCCTCCCTCTCTGCACCGTTCCCAATGGACCCCAAACCCCTTCCCCGTTCCCTCCCACTCTACACCGTCCCCAATGGACCCCAAACCCCTTCCCCATTTCCTCCCACTCTACACCCCTTCCCCCAATGGACCCCAAACCCCTTCCCCGTTCCCTCCCGCTCTACACCGTCCCCAATGGACCCCAAACCTCTTCCCCGTTCCCTCCCTCTCTGCACCGTCCCCAATGGGCCCCAAACCCCTTCCCCGTTCCCTCCCGCTCTACACCGTCCCCAATGGACCCCAAACCTCTTCCCCGTTCCCTCCCACTCTACACCGTCCCCAATGGACCCCAAACCCCTTCCCCATTTCCTCCCACTCTACACCCCTTCCCCCAATGGACCCCAAACCCCTTCCCCATTTCCTCCCACTCTACACCCCTTCCCCCAATGGACCCCAAACCCCTTCCCCGTTCCCTCCCGATCTATACCGTACCCCGATGGACCCCAAACCCCTTCCCCGTTCCCTCCCGCTCTACACCGTCCCCCAGTGGATCCCAAACGCCTTCCCGTTCCCTCCCGCTCTACACTGTCCCCCGATGGACCCCAAACCCCTTCCCCGTTCCCTCCCGCTCTACACCATCCCCTATGGACCACAAACCCCTTTCCCATTCCCTCCCGCTCTACACCGTCCCCATGGACCCCAAACCCCTTCCTGTTCCCTCCCGCTCTAAACCGTCCCCCATGGTCCCCAAACCCCTTCCCCATTCCCTCCCGCTCTACACCGTCCCCGATGGATCCCAAACCCCTTCCCCGTTCTCTCACACTGTCCCCAATGGACCCCAAACCCCTTCCCCGTTCCCTCCCACTCTACACCGTCCCCAATGGACCCCAAACCCCTTCCCCATTTCCTCCCACTCTACACCGTCCCCAATGGACCCCAAACCCCTTCCCCGTTCCCTCTCGCTCTACACCGTCCCCCAATGGACCCCAAACCCCTTCCCCGTTCCCTCACGCTCTACATCGTCCCCCAATGGACCCCAAACCCCTTCCCCATTCCCTCACGCTCTACACCGTCCCCCAATGGACCCCAAACCCCTTCCCCATTCCCTCCCGCTCTACACCGTCCCCAATAGACCCCAAACCCCTTCCCCGTTCCCTCCCGCTCTACACCGTCCCCAATAGACCCCAAACCCCTTCCCCGTTCCCTCACGCTCTACATCGTCCCCCAATGGACACCAAACCCCTTCCCCCTTCCCTCCCTCTCTGCACCTTCCCCAATGGACCCCAAACCCATTCCCCATTCCCTCCCAATCTACACCGTCCCCCAATGGACACCAAACCCCTTCCCCGTTCCCTCCCTCTCTGCACCTTCCCCAATGGACCCCAAACCCATTCCCCATTCCCACCCGCTCTACACCGTCCCCCAATGGACCCCAAACCCCTTCCCCGTTCCCTCCCGCTCTACACCATCCCCCAATGGGCCCCAAACCCCTTCCCTGTTCCCTCCCGCTCTACACCGTCCCCCATGGACCCCAAACCCCTTCCCCGTTACCTCCCACTCTACACCGTCCCCAATGGACCCCAAACCCCTTCCCCGTTCCCTCCCGCTCTGCACCGTCCCCTATGGACCCCAAACCCCTTCCCGGTTTCCACACACTGTCCCCAATGGACCCCAAACCCCTTCCCCGTTCCCTCCCGCTCTACACCGTCCCCAATGGACCCCAAACCCCATCCCGATTTCCACACACTGTCCCCAATGGACCCCAAACCCCTTCCCCGTTCCCTCCCGCTCTACACCGTCCCCAATGGACCCCAAACCCCATCCCCGTTCCCTCCCGCTCTACACCGTCCCCAATGGACCCCAAACCCCTTCCCCATTCCCTCATGCTCTACACCATCCCCAATGGACCCCAAACCCCTTCCCCGTTCCCTCCCGCTCTACACCGTCCCCAATGGACCGCAAACCCCTTCCCCGTTCCCTCCCGCTCTACACCGTCCCCCAATGGACCCCAAACCCCTTCCCCGTTCCCTCTCACTCTACACCGTCCCCCAATGGGACCACAAACCCCTTCCCCGTTCCCTCCCGCACTACACTGTCCCCCAATTGACCCCAAACCCCTTCCCCGTTCCCTCCCGCTCTACACCGTCCCCCAATGGACCCCAAACCCCTTCCCCGTTCCCTCCCGCTCTACACCGTCCCCAATGGACCCCAAACCCCTTCCCCGTTCCCTCCCGCTCTACAACGTCCCCAATGGACCGCAAACCCCTTCCCCATTCCCTCCCACTCTACACCGTCCCCCAATGGACCGCAAACCCCTTCCCCGTTCCCTCCCGCTCTACACCATCCCCAATGGACCCTAAACCCCTTCCCCGTTCCCTCCCGCTCTAC
>NW_028270355.1:0-72500 GCF_037043375.1 Chiloscyllium plagiosum | reverse complement strand
AGAGCCCTCCCCTTCACTCTCTTCTGCTTCGCTGCCTAGGCCCGGAGCCTGGGCCTGGATTTGAGAGCCCGCTGCCTCAGTCTCCTCTCCCTTCACGTCCAGGCCCGGAGCCTGGGGCTGGATTTGAGAGCCCGCTGCCTCAGTCTCCTCTCCCTTCACGTCTAGGCCCGGAGCCTGGGGCTGGATTTGAGAGCCCGCTGCCTCAGTCTCCTCTCCCTTCACGTCTAGGCCCGGAGCCTGGGGCTGGATTTGAGAGCCCTCCTCTTCACTCCCTTCTCCTTCATTGACTAGGCCCGAAGCCTGGAGCCGGGTTCGATTCTCGGTCCCCCTCAGCCTGCCCTCCCTTCTCAGCCGCCTCTCGATGGCCCTTTGGGCCCCGACTCTCACGGGGGAGCGGCTGCGGGAGGGGCCCCTCAGGCGAGGCAGGGGCCGGTCAATTCTGACCTCCATCGGGGGCTCGGTCTCGGAGTCGGAGCTGCTGGGATCGTCCGGGGGCGAAACCGTCAGGTTCGGGAGGCTACAGAAATGCAGAGGGCGGGAGAGAGTCAGAGATAATCCTTAAAGGCGTTGTTGTTGTAACACGGGGTTGTTGTTGTAGCGCAGGGTGACGGGGTTGTTGTTGTAGCGTGGGGTTGTTGTTGTAGCGCAGAGTGACGGGGTTGTTGTTGTAACACGGGGTTGTTGTTGTAGCGCAGGGTGACGGGGTTGTTGTTGTAACACGGGGTTGTTGTTGTAGCGCAGGGTGACGGGGTTGTTGTTGTAACATGGGTTGTTGTTGTAGCGCAGGGTGACGGGGTTGTTGTTGTAGCGTGGGGTTGTAGCGTGGGGTGATGGGTTGTTGTTGTAGCGCGGGGTTGTTGTTGTAGCGTGGGGTGACGGGTTGTTGTTGTAGCACGGGGTTGTTGTTGTAGTAGTGTGTGGTGATGGGGTTGTTGTAGCGCGGGGTGACAGGGTTGTTGTTGTAGCGTGGGGTGAGGGGTTGTTGTTGTAGCATGGGGTGATGGGTTGTTGTTGTAGCGTGGGGTGACAGCGTTATTGTTGTGGCGCGGGGTTGTTGTTGTAGTGCGGGGTGGCGGGGTTATTGTTCTAGCGCCGGGTGACAGGGTTGTTGTTGTAGCGTGGGGTTGTTGTTGTAGCGTGGGGTGACAGCGTTATTGTTGTAGCGCGGGGTTGTTGTTGTAGCGCGGTGTGACGGGGTTGTTGTTGTAGTGTGTGGTAGTTGCTGAAGTGCATACACACCTGAGCCCTCCTGCCTTTGCCTGGTGCCCGTCGGCAACGCCCGGCGCTACCTCAGGGGCGGCCTCCTCTGGCTGTGTCCAAGCCTCCTTCGACCTCAGGAACTGCAGCTGCTTCTGTCGGGGGCAAGAGGAGGGTGTGGGGGGAGAGAAAGGGGATTGGGGTCAGTGATGAGGGGGCATGTGGTGGATATGGGGAGAGAAGGGGCAAGGGTGGGAGAGGGGGATATGGGGGTGATTGGGGGATTGGAGGATTGGAGGATATGGGGATATGGGGGATATGGGGGTAATGGGGGATATGTGGGGTATGCAGGATTGGGGATATGGTGGTTATAGGGATATGGGGATATGGGGAGTATGGGGGATTTGGTGGATATGGGTGTTATGGGGAACATGGGGGTTATTGGGGACATGGGGGAGTGGGGATATGGAGGATTGGGGATATGGAGGATTAGGGGATATAGCGGGATTGGGGTTATGGGGATATGGGGGTTTGGGGGATATGGGGGTTATGGGGGATATAGGGGATTGGGGATATGGGAGATATGGGGATTTTGGGGGTTATTGGAGATTTGGGGGATTGGGGATATGGTGTGTTTGGGGATATGGGGAATTGGGTGATATGGGGGTTATGGGGGATTGGGGATATGGGAGTTATGGGGGTTATGGGGGATTGGGGAATATGGGGGATTGGGGATATGGGGATTGGGGATAGGGGGAAATGGGGATGGGGACATGGAAGATATGGGGTATTGGGGATATGGAGGATATGGGGGTTATGGGGGATTGGGGAAATGGGGGTTTGGGGAATATGGATGATATGGGAGATTGGGGGAATATGGGGGAGTGGGGATATAGGGGTTATAGGAGATATGGGGATATGGGGAATATGGGGGTTATGCAGGATTGGGGATATGGAGGATATGAGGGATTGGGGATATGGGGATTATGAGGTAATAGGGGATTGGGGGATATGGGGGTAATGGGGATGGTATATGGGGATTGGGGATAAGGGGATGCGGGGATTGGAGAAAATAGGAGATATGGAGATATGGAGGATATGGGGATATAGGGGTTATGGGGATATGGGGGTATGGGGATATGGGAGTATGGTGGATATGGGGGATTCAGGGATATGGGGGTTATGTGGGATATGGGGATATGGGGGTTATGTGGGATATGGGGATATGGGGGATTGGGGATATGGGGATTATGGGGGTTTGGGGGATATGGGAGATATGGGGGATTGGGGACATGGTGGATATGGGAGATATGGAGGATATGGGGGTATGGGGATATGGTGGAGATGGTGTTTTGGGGATATGGGGGTGGGAGATATGGGGGTAATGGGGGATTGGGGATATGGTGGATTTTTGGGATATGGGGATATGGGAGATACGGAATATACGGAGGATATGGGGATATGGGGATTATGGGGGATTGGGGATATGGCGGATATGGGAGATATGGGGGATGTGGGGGATTTGGTGTATATGCGGGTTATGGGGGATATGGGGAATTTGGGGGTTATTGGAGATTTGGGGGATTGGGGATATGTGGGTTTGGGGATATGGTGTGTTTGGGGTTATGGGGGATTGGGGATATGGGGAATTGGGTGATATGGGGGATTGGTTGATATGGGGATTGGTTGATATGGGGTATGGGGATATGGGGGATTGGGGATATGGTGGCTATGGGGATATGGAAGATATGGGGGATATGGGGGATTGGGTGATATGGGGAATTGGGTGATATGGTGATTGGTTGATATGGGGGATTGGTTGATATGGGGAATGGGGATATGGGGGAATGGGATATGGTGGATATGGGAGTTATGGGGGATTGGGTGATATGGGGGATTGGGGATAGGGAATTGGGGATATGGGGAAATGGGATATGAGGAATTGGGGATATGGGGGATATGGAGGATTGGGGATATGGGGAATGGGATTATGGAGATATGGCAGATTAGGGATATGGCGGATTGTTGGATATGGAGATTGTGTGGTATAGGAGATTGGGGATATGGGAGATTGGGGATATGCAGGATTGGGGATTTGGGGGAAATGGAGGATTGGGGATATGGGGGGTTATGGGGATATGGAGGATTGGGGATATGAGGATACGGGGATATGGGGTTTATGGGGGATATGGGTGATTGGGGATATGGGGATATGGGTGATTGGGGATATGGGTGATTGGGGATATGGGTGATTGGGGATATGGGGATACAGGGATATGGAGGTTATGGGGGATATGGGTGATTGGGAAAATGGGGGATTGGGGATATGGGATTATGGGGTAATAGGGGATTGGGGGATATGGGAGATATGGGGATATGGGAGATATGGGGGAATGGGGATGGATATATGGGGGATTGGGGATAAGGGGATGCGGGGGATTGGGGAAAATAGGAGATATGGAGATATGTAGCATATGGGGATATAGGGGTAATGGGGATATGTGGGTATGGGGATGTGGGAGTATGGTGGATATGGGGGATTCAGGGATATGGGGGTTATGTGGGATATGGGGATGGGGAATTGAGGATATGGGGGTTTGGGGGATATGGGAATTATGGGGGATCTGGGGATTGGGGATATGGGGATTATGGGGGATTGGGCGTATGGGAGATATGGGGGATTGGGGACATGTGGATATGGGGGATATGGAGGTTATGGGGATATGGGGGTTATGGAGGTATGGGGATATGGTGGAGATGGAGGTTTTGTGGATATGGGGGGTTGGGAGATATGGGGTATGGGGATATGGAGGATGTGGGGGATTGGGGATATGGTGGATTTTTGGGATATGGGGATATGGGAGATACGGACGATATGGGCAATATGGGGATTGGGGATTATGGGGGATATGGGAGATATGGCAGATATGGGGATGTGGGGGATTTGGTGTATATGCAGGTTATGGGGATATGGGGAACTTGGGGGTTATTGGGGAATTTGGGGGTTATTGGGGATTGGGGATATGGTGTATATGGGGGATGTGGGAGATATGGGGGATTGGGGATATGTGGGTTTGGGGTTATGTGGGTTTGGGGTTATGGGGGATTGGGGATATGGTGATATGGGGGATATGGAAGATATCGGGGATATGGGGGATTGAGTGATATGGGGAATTGGGTGATATGGGGATTGGTTGATATGGGGGATTGGTTGATATGGGGAATGGGGAAATGGGGGATTGGGGATATGGGGATATTGATGATATGGGGATATGGAGGATTGGGGATATGGGAGAATGGGATTATGGGAATATGGCAGATTGCGGGATATGGTGGATTGGTGGATATGGGGATTGCATGATATGGGGATGGGGATATGCGGGATATGGGGGATTGGGAATATGCGGGATTGGGGATATGGGGGATTGGAGGATTAGGGATATGGGGGTTATGGGGATATGGAAGTTTGGGGATACGGGGATATGGGGGTTATGGGGAGATATGGGGGATTGGGGATATGCAGGATTTGGGGTATTATGGGGATATGTGGATATGGGAGATATGGGGATATGGGAGACAAGGAGGATATGGGTTTTGGGGGATTGTGGGATATGGGGAATTGGAGGATATGGGGATATGAGGGATTGGGGACATGGGGGGGGTGGGGATATTTGGTATATGGGGGATTGGGTCATATGGGGCATTGGGGATATGGCTGATTGGGGGAATATGGGGAGTTGGAGATATGGGGGATTGGGGAATATGGGGGATATGTGGATATGGTGAATTTGGGGATATGGGCGATTGTGTGATATGGAGATTGGGGATATGCGGGATATGGGGGATTGCTGGATGTGGGAATTGGGAATATGGGGGATATGGGGGATTGGGGATATGGGGGACATGGGGGATTATGGGGATTGGGGTAAATGGGGGAATATGAGAGATTGGGGATATTGGGTCATGGGGGATAGGGGATATGGTGGACATGGGGGAATATGGGGGATATGGGGATATGGGGGATTAGATTAGATTCCCTACAGTGTGGAAACAGGCCCTTCGGCCCAACAAGTCCACACCGATCCTCCGAAGAGCAACCCACCCAGACCCATTCCCCTACATTTACCCCTTCACCTAACACTACGGGCAACTTAGCACGGCCAATTCACCCAACCTGTACATCTTTGGACTGTGGGAGGAAACCAGATTGGGGATATGGGGGATTGGGGGATATGGGGATTGCGTGATATGGGGTGTTGGGTCTATGGGGGATTGGGTAATATCGGGCATTGGGGATATGGGTGATTGGGGGAATATGGGGGGTTGGAGATATGGGGGATTGGGGAATAAGGGGGATATGTGGATATGGTGGATTGGTGATATGGGGATATGGCGAATTTGGGGATATGGGGGATTGTGTGATATGCGGATTGGGGATATGGGGGATTGCTGGATGTGGGGATTGGGGATATGGGGGAATTGGGGATATGGGAGATTAGGGATATCGGGTATGGGGGAATCATGGGGACATGGGGGATTGGGGTATATGGGGGAATTGTGTGATATGGGGGATTGGGGATATTGTGGATATGGGGGAGTGGGCGATATGGGGGATTGTAGGGATATGGGGGATTGTGGGGATTATGGGGATATGGAGGAATTGGGGAATATGGGGGATTGGAGGATACGGGGGATGGGGATATGAGGGATTGTGTAATTTGGGGCATTGGGGGATATGGGGGAAATTGGTGATATGGAGGATTGGGGATTGCTGGATGTGGGGGATTATGGGAAATATGAGGGATTGCGGATAGGGGATTGGGGATATGGTGATATGGGAGAATTGAGGATATGGAGCATATGGAAGATTGGGAATATGGGGATCATGCAGACATGGGGGATTGGTGGATGTGGGGGATTGGGGATATGGCGGATTGGGGATAATGGGATATGGAGATATGGCGGATTTGTGGGATTATGGGGAATATGAGGGAATGCGGATTGTGTGATATTGGGGATATGGGACATATGGGAGATTGGGGATATGGGGATATGTGGGTTTGGAGGATATGGGGGATTGGGGGATTGTGTGATATTGGGATTGGGGATATGCAGGATATGGGGGATTGGGGATTAGATTAGATTTCTTACAGTGTGGAAACAGGCCCTTCGGCCCAACAAGTCCACACCGACCCGCCGAAGCGCAACCCACCCATACCCCTACATTTACCCCTTACCTAACACTACGGGCCATTTAGCATGGCCAATTCACCTGACCTGCACATCTTTGGACTGTGGGAGGAAACCGGAGCACCCGGAGGAAACCCACGCAGACACGGGGAGAATGTGCAAACTCCACACAGTCAGTCGCCTGAGGTGGGAATTGAACCCGGGTCTCTGGCGCTGTGAGGCAGCAGTGCTAACCACTGTGCCACCGTGCCACTGTGTCGCCCATGGGATATTGGGGATATGGGGGATTGTGGGATATGGGGGATTGGGGGATATGGGGATTTGGGGGATTGGGGATTGGGGATTTGGGGGATATGGGGGATTGGTGAATATGGGATATTGGGGATTGTGGGATATGGGGGATTGTGGGATATGGGGGATTGGGGGATATGGGGGATTGGGGATTTGGGGGATATGGGGGATTGGGGATTTGGGGGATATGGGGGATTGGTGAATATGGGATATTGGGGATATTGGGGATTGTGGGATATGGGGATATTGGGCAATATGGGGAAATGGGGATATTGGGCAATATGGGGATATGGGGATTGAGGAAGATGGGGAATTGGGGAATACGGGGTTTGGGGATATGGGGGATTGGGGATATGGGGGATTTTGGGATATGGGGATATTGGGCAATATGGGGATATGGGGATTGGGAAAGATGGGGAATATGGGGTTTGGGGATATGGGGGATTGCGGATATGGGGGATTGGGAGATATGGGGGATTTGGGGATATTGGGGGTTGAGGGATTATGGGGATATGGGGGATATTGGGGATATGGGTTTGGGGAATATGGTGAATTGGGGACATGGGGGATATTGGAAAATGTGGGGATATGGGGGATTGGGGATAAGGGGGATTGGGGAATTTGGGGACATGGGGGATTGGGGACATGGGGGATTGGGGATATCGGGGATTGGGGGATATGGGGGATTGGGGGATATGGGGGATTGGGGACATGGGGGATTGGGAGATATGGGGGATTGGGAGATATGGGGGATTGGGAGATATGGGGGATTGCGGTTATGGGGGATTGGGGGATTTGGGGATATGGGGGAATGGGGGATTGGGGGATTTGGGGATATGGGGGATTGGGGGATATGGGGAATTGGGGGATATGGGGGATTGGGGGCAGGGGGGATTGGGGGATATGGGGGATTGGGGGATATGGGGGATTGGGGGATAGGGGACGGGGGGATTTGGGGGATTGGGGGATATGGGAGATTGGGGACAGGGGGGATTGGGGATAAGGGGGATTGTGGGATATGGGGGATTTGGGGATATGGGGGATTGGGGGATATGAGGATTTGGGGATATGGGGGATTTGGGGATATGGGGGATATGGGGGATTGGGGGATATGGGATTTGGGGGATTGGGGGATATGGGGGATTGGGGATTTGGGGGATTGGGGGATATGGGGGATTGGGGGGATATGGGATATTGGGGATTGTGGGATATTGGGGATTGTGGGATATGGGGGATTGTGGGATATGGGGATATTGGGCAATATGGGGATATGGGGTTTGGGGATATGGGGAATTGGGGATATGGGGGATTGGGGATATGGGGGATTGGGGATATGGGGGATTGGGGATATGGGGGTTTTGGGGATATGGGGGATTTGGGGATATTGGGGGTTGAGGTATTATGGGGATATGGAGGGCTGAGGGATTATGGGGATATGGGGGATATTGGGGATATGGGTTTGGGGAATATGATGAATTGGGGACATGGAGGATATTGGGGAATGTGGGGATATGGGGGATTGGGGATATGGGAGATTGGGGGATTTGGGGACATGGGGGATTGGGGGACATGGGGGATTGGGGGACATGGGGGATTGGGGACATGGGGAAATTGGGGATATGGGGGACTGGGGAATTTGAGGGATTGGGGGATATGGGGGATTGGGGGATATGGGGGATTGGGGGATATGGGGGATTGGGGACATGGGGGATTGGGGACATGGGGGATTGGGGTTATGGGGGATATGGGGGATTGGGGGATATGGGGGATTGGGGGATATGGGGGATTGGGGACATGGGGGATTGGGGATATTGGGGACGGGGGGATTGGGGTTATGGGGGTTTGGGGGATATGTGGGATTGAGGGATATGGAGGATTGAGGGATATGGGGGATTGGGCGATATGGGGGATTGGGGACAGGGGGGATTGGGGGATATGGGGGATTGGGGGATATGGGGGATTGGGGACAGGGGGGATTGGGGACAGGGGGGATTGGGGATATGGGGGATATGGGGGATTGGGGACGGGGGGATTGGGGGTTATGGGGGATTGGGGACTGGGGGGGATTGGGGGATATGGGGGATTGTGGGATATGGGGGATTGGGGGATATGGGGGATATGGGGGATTGGGGATTTGGGGGATATGGGGATTTGGGGGATATGGGGGATTGGTGAATATGGGATATTGGGGATATTGGGGATTGTGGGATATGGGGGATTGTGGGATATGGGGATATTGGGCAATATGGGGAAATGGGGATATTGGGCAATATGGGGATATGGGGATTGAGGAAGATGGGGAATTGGGGAATACGGGGTTTGGGGATATGGGGGATTGGGGATAAGGGGGATTGGGGAATTTGGGGACATGGGGGATTGGGGACATGGGGGATTGGGGATATCGGGGATTGGGGGATATGGGGGATTTGGGGATATGGGGGATTTGGGGACATGGGGGATTGGGAGATATGGGGGATTGGGAGATATGGGGGATTGGGAGATATGGGGGATTGCGGTTATGGGGGATTTGGGGATTTGGGGATATGGGGGAATGGGGGATTGGGGGATTTGGGGATATGGGGGATTGGGGGATATGGGGAATTGGGGGATATGGGGGATTGGGGGCAGGGGGGATTGGGGGATATGGGGGATTGGGGGATATGGGGGATTGGGGATAGGGGACGGGGGATTTGGGGGATTGGGGGATATGGGAGATTGGGGACAGGGGGGATTGGGGATAAGGGGGATTGTGGGATATGGGGGATTGGGGGATATGAGGATTTGGGGATATGGGGGATTGGGGGATATGGGGGATTGGGGGATATGGGGGATTGGGGGATATGGGGGATTGGGGGATATGGGATTTGGGGGATTGGGGGATATGGGGGATTGGGGATTTGGGGGATTGGGGGATATGGGGGATTGGGGGGATATGCGGGATTGGTGAATATGGGATATTGGGGATATTGGGGATTGTGGGATATGGGGGATTGTGGGATATGGGGATATTGGGCGATATGGGGTTTGGGGATATGGGGAATTGGGGATATGGGGGATTGGGGATATGGGGGATTGGGGATATGGGGGATTTGGGGATATGGAGGATTTGGGGATATTGGGGGTTGAGGTATTATGGGGATATGGAGGGCTGAGGGATTATGGGGATATGGGGGATATTGGGGATATGGGTTTGGGGAATATGATGAATTGGGGACATGGAGGATATTAGGGAATGTGGGGATATGGGGGATTGGGGATATGGGAGATTGGGGGATTTGGGGACATGGGGGATTGGGGGACATGGGGGATTGGGGGACATGGGGGATTGGGGACATGGGGAAATTGGGGATATGGGGGACTGGGGAATTTGAGGGATTGGGGGATATGGGGGATTGGGGGATATGGGGGATTGGGGACATGGGGGATTGGGAGATATGGGGGATTGGGGTTATGGGGGATATGGGGGATTGGGGGATATGGGGGATTGGGGGATATGGGGGATTGGGGACATGGGGGATTGGGGGATATTGGGGACGGGGGGATTGGGGTTATGAGGGATTGGGGGATATGGGGGTTTGGGGGATATGGGGGATTGAGGGATATGGAGGATTGAGGGATATGGGGGATTGGGCGATATGGGGGATTGGGGACAGGGGGGATTGGGGGATATGGGGGATTGGGGGATATGGGGGATTGGGGACAGGGGGGATTGGGGACAGGGGGGATTGGGGATATGGGGGATATGGGGGATTGGGGATGGGGGGATTGGGGGTTATGGGGGATTGGGGACAAGGGGGATTGGGAGATATGGGGGATTGGGGACAGGGGGGATTGGGGGATATGGGGGATTGGGGATATGGGGGGTTGGGGACATGGGGGATTGGGGGATATGGGGGATTGTGGACATGGGGGATATGGGACATGGGGGATTGGGGGATATGGGGGATTGGGGATATGTGGGATTGGGGGATATGGGGGATTGGGGATATGTGGGATTGGGGGATATGTGGGATTGGGGGATATGTGGGATTGGGGGATAGGGGAATATGGGGGATTTGGGGGATATGGAGGATTGTGGGATATGGGGGATTGGTGGATTGGGGATAAGGGGGATTGGGGGATATGGGGGATTTGGGGATATGGGGGATTGGGGAGTATGGGGGATTTGGGGATATGGGGGATATGGGGGATTGGGGGATATGGGGGATTGGGGGATATGGGTGATATGGGGATATGGGGGATTGGGGGATTGTGGGATATGGGGGATTAGGGGATGGGGGATTGGGGGATATGGGGGATTGGGGGAAATGGGGGATTGGGGGATATGGGGGATTGGGGGAAATGGGGGATTGGGGGATTGGGGGATATGGGTGATATGGGGATATGGGGGATTGGGGGATTGTGGGATATGGGGGATTGGGGGAAATGGGGGATTGGGGGATATGGGGGATTGGGGACATGGGGGATTGGGGGATATTGGGGACGGGGGGATTGGGGTTATGAGGGATTGGGGGATATGGGGGTTTGGGGGATATGGGGGATTGAGGGATATGGAGGATTGAGGGATATGGGGGATTGGGCGATATGGGGGATTGGGGACAGGGGGGATTGGGGGATATGGGGGATTGGGGACAGGGGGGATTGGGGACAGGGGGGATTGGGGATATGGGGGATATGGGGGATTGGGGATGGGGGGATTGGGGGTTATGGGGGATTGGGGACAAGGGGGATTGGGAGATATGGGGGATTGGGGACAGGGGGGATTGGGGGATATGGGGGATTGGGGATATGGGGGATTGGGGACATGGGGGATTGGGGGATATGGGGGATTGTGGACATGGGGGATATGGGACATGGGGGATTGGGGGATATGGGGGATTGGGGATATGTGGGATTGGGGGATATGGGGGATTGGGGATATGTGGGATTGGGGGATATGTGGGATTGGGGGATAGGGGAATATGGGGGATTTGGGGGATATGGAGGATTGTGGGATATGGGGGATTGGTGGATTGGGGATAAGGGGGATTGGGGGATATGGGGGATTTGGGGATATGGGGGATTGGGGAGTATGGGGGATTTGGGGATATGGGGGATATGGGGGATTGGGGGATATGGGGGATTGGGGGATATGGGTGATATGGGGATATGGGGGATTGGGGGATTGTGGGATATGGGGGATTAGGGGATGGGGGATTGGGGGATATGGGGGATTGGGGGAAATGGGGGATTGGGGGATTGGGGAAATGGGGTGGGGAGAACGGGATGGGGAGATGGGGTGGGTGTGGGGAGTGTGGGGGTGATGGGGTGGGGGGTGGGGAGGAACAGGGTGGGGGGGTGGGGGAGGGTGGGAGGGTGGGGGGGAAACGGGTTGGGGGTGGGGGGGGGGGGGGTGATGTGCCTCACCTGGGCGGCTGCGATGGTCTCAGTCCATTCCCTGCAGACGTCGGTAGAGGGAGCCTGGAAGGTGAACGCGGCGATGACGGTCTGGAGGTCACTCAGATACAGCAACAGGAAGGAACCTGCGCACACACAGAGGGGGTACAGGGAGCTTTACACTGTCACTGGGAGTCGGGGGGACGGGACGGTGTAGAGGGAGCTTTACTCTGTACCTAACCCCCTGTCCCTGGAAGTGGGGGAGTCGGTGTAGAGGGAGCTTTACCCTGTATCTAACCCCATGACCCTGGGAGTGGGGGGGACGGTGTAGAGGGAGCTTTACTCTGTATCTAACCCCCTGTCCCTGGGAGTGGGGGGGACGGTGTAGAGGGAGCTTTACCCTGTATCTAACCCCATGACCCTGGGAGTGGGGGGGACGGTGTAGAGGGAGCTTTACTCTGTATCTAACCCCCTGTCCCTGGGAGTGGGGGGGACGGTGTAGAGGGAGCTTTACTCTGTATCTAACCCCCCTGTCCCTGGGAGTGGGGGACGGTGTAGAGGGAGCTTTACTCTGTATCTAACCCCCTGTCCCTGGGAGTGGGGGGACGGTGTAGAGGGAGCTTTACTCTGTATCTAACCCCCTGTCCCTGGGAGTGGGGGGGATGGTGTAGAGGGAGCTTTACTCTAACTAACCCCCTGTCCCTGGGAGTGAGGGGACGGTGTAGAGGGAGCTTTACTCTGTATCTAACCCCCCTGTCCCTGGGAGTGGGGGGGATGGTGTAGAGGGAGCTTTACTCTAACTAACCCCCTGTCCCTGGGAGTGAGGGGACGGTGTATAGGGAGCTTTACTCTGTATCTAACCCCCTGTCCCTGGGAGTGGGGGGGATGGTGTAGAGGGAGCTTTACTCTAACTAACCCCCTGTCCCTGGGAGTGAGGGGACGGTGTAGAGGGAGCTTTACTCTGTATCTAACCCCCCTGTCCCTGGGAGTGGGGGGGATGGTGTAGAGGGAGCTTTACTCTAACTAACCCCCTGTCCCTGGGAGTGAGGGGACGGTGTAGAGGGAGCTTTACTCTGTATCTAACCCCCCTGTCCCTGGGAGTGGGGGGGATGGTGTAGAGGGAGCTTTACTCTGTATCTAACCCCCTGTCCCTGGGAGTGGGGGGACGGTGTAGAGGGAGCTTTGCTCTGTATCTAACCCCCTGTCCCTGGGAGTGGGGGGACGGTGTAGAGGGAGCTTTACTCTGTATCTAACCCCCCTGTCCGTTGGAGTGGGGGGGACGGTGTAGAGGGAGCTTTACTCTGTATCTAACCCCCTGTCCCTGGGAGTGGGGGCACGGTGTAGAGGGAGCTTTACTCTGTATCTAACCCCCAGTCCCTGGGAGTGGGGGGACGGTGTAGAGGGAGCTTTACTCTGTATCTAACCCCCTGTCCCTGGGAGTGGGGGCACGGTGTAGAGGGAGCTTTACTCTGTATCTAACCCCCCAGTCCCTGGGAGTGGGGGGACGGTGTAGAGGGAGCTTTACTCTGTATCTAACCCCCCTGTCCGTTGGAGTGGGGGGGACGGTGTAGAGGGAGCTTTACTCTGTATCTAACCCCCTGTCCCTGGGAGTGGGGGCACGGTGTAGAGGGAGCTTTACTCTGTATCTAACCCCCAGTCCCTGGGAGTGGGGGGACGGTGTAGAGGGAGCTTTACTCTGTATCTAACCCCCCTGTCCGTTGGAGTGGGGGGGACGGTGTAGAGGGAGCTTTACTCTGTATCTAACCCCCTGTCCCTGGGAGTGGGGGGGACGGTGTAGAGGAAGCTTTACTCTGTATCTAACCCCCTGTCACTGGGAGTGGGGGGGACGGTGTAGAGGGAGCTTTACTCTGTATCTAACCCCCTGTCCCTGAGAGTGGGGGGGACGGTGTAGAGGGAGCTTTACTCTGTATCTAACCCCCCTGTCCCTGGGAGTGGGGGGACGGTGTAGAGGGAGCTTTACTCTGTACCTAACCCCCTGTCCCTGGGAGTGGGGGGACTGTGTAGAGGAAGCTTTACTCTGTATCTAACCCCCCTGTCCCTGGGAGTGGGGGGACGGTGTAGAGGAAGCTTTACTCTGTATCTAACCCCCCTGTCCCTGGGAGTGGGGGGGACGTGTAGAGGAAGCTTTACTCTGTATCTAACCCCCTGTCCCTGGGAGTGGGGGGGACGGTGTAGAGGGAGCTTTACTCTGTATCTAACCCCCTGTCCCTGGGAGTGGGGGGGACGGTGTAGAGGGAGCTTTACTCTGTATCTAACCCCCTGTCCCTGGGAGTGGGGGGACGGTGTAGAGGGAGCTTTACTCTGTATCTAACCCCCTGTCGCTGGGAGTGGGGGGACGGTGTAGAGGGAGCTTTACTCTGTATCTAACCCCCTGTCCCTGGGAGTGGGGGGGACGGTGTAGAGGGAGCTTTACTCTGTATCTAACCCCCCTGTCCCTGGGAGTGGGGGGACGGTGTAGAGGGAGCTTTACTCTGTATCTAACCCCCCTGTCCCTGGGAGTGGGGGGGACGGTGTAGAGGGAGCTTTACCCTGTATCTAACCCCCTGTCCCTGGGAGTGGGGGGAAGGTGTAGAGGGAGCTTTACTCTGTATCTAACCCCCCTGTCCCTGGGAGTGGGGGGACGGTGCAGAGGGAGCTTTACTCTGTATCTAACCCCCTGTCCCTGGGAGTGGGGGGGACGGTGTAGAGGGAGCTTTACTCTGTATCTAACCCCCCTGTCCCTGGGAGTGGGGGGGACGGTGTAGAGGGAGCTTTACCCTGTATCTAACCCCCTGTCCCTAGGAGTGGGGGGACGGTGTAGAGGGAGCTTTACCCTGTATCTAAGCCCCTGTCCCTGGGAGTGGGGGGACGGTGTAGAGGGAGCTTTACTCTGTATCTAACCCCCTGTCCCTGGGAGTGGGGGGACGGTGTAGAGGGAGCTTTACTCTGTATCTAACCCCCTGTCCCTGGGAGTGGGGGGGTCGGTGTAGAGGGAGCTTTACCCTGTATCTAACCCCATGTCCCTGGGAGTGGGGGGGACGGTGTAGAGGGAGCTTTACTCTGTATCTAACCCCCCTGTCCCTGGGAGTGGGGGGACGGTGTAGAGGGAGCTTTACTCTGTATCTAACCCCCTGTCCCTGGGAGTGGGGGGGACGGTGTAGAGGAAGCTTTACTCTGTATCTAACCCCCCTGTCCCTGGGAGTGGGGGGGACGGTGTAGAGGGAGCTTTACTCTGTATCTAACCCCCTGTCCCTGGGAGTGGGGGGGGACGGTGTAGAGGGAGCTTTACTCTGTATCTAACCCCCTGTCTCTGGGAGTGGGGGGATGGTGTAGAGGGAGCTTTACCCTGTATCTAACCCCCTGTCTCTGGGAGTGGGGGGATGGTGTAGAGGGAGCTTTACTCTGTATCTAACCCCCTGTCCCTGGGAGTGGGGGGACGGTGTAGAGGGAGCTTTACTCTGTATCTAACCCCCTGTCCCTGGGAAGGGTCAGTTGTTGTTGTACTTGTTGTAAAGTGAGGGTTGTTGTTGTATTTGTTGTTGTATCGCCTCTCTCTAGCGCCCCGAGGAGGGTAGGGGCTGGGGTTGTTGTTGTATTTGTTGTTGTATCGCCTCTCTCTAGCGCCCCGAGGAGGGTAGGGGCTGGGGTTGTTGTTGTATTTGTTGTTGTAGCTCCCTGCCCCTGCCCCCCGGAGGGCCCTGCCTTGCCTCGGAGGGTAGCGCCGGGACCTACCTGGGTCCCTCAGGTCCCGAGTGAGGAGCCGGTCGAGGGAGAGCGGAGGCCGGATCACTCGGAGGGCCCTCCCTTTCCTGAGGGGCTTCGTGATGAGGAACACGTCGGTCAGTAGGAGGCACTGCACCTCGCCCTGAGGGAGAGGGAGGGAGGAGGCGTCACTCACTACCTCCCTCACTCCCTCACTCCCTCACTCCCTCCCTCACTCCCTCCCTCACTCCCTCCCTCACTCACTCACTCCCCCTCACTCCCTCACTCACTCCCTCACTCACTCACTCCCTCACTCCCTCCCTCACTCCCTCCCTCACTCCCTCACTCACTCACTCCCCCTCACTCCCTCACTCACTCCCTCACTCACTCACTCCCTCACTCACTCCCTCACTCACTCCCCCTCACTACCTCCCTCACTCCCTCCCTCACTCACTCCCACACTCACTCCCTCACTCACTACCTCCCTCACTACCTCCCTCACTACCTCCCTCACTCCCACACTCACTCCCACACTCCCTCCCTCACTCACTACCTCCCTCACTACCTCCCTCACTACCTCCCTCACTACCTCCCTCACTCCCTCACTCACTCCCTCACTCACTCCCTCACTCACTCACTCCCTCACTCACTCCCTCCCTCACTCCCTCCCTCACTCCCTCCCTCACTCACTCCCTCACTCACTCCCTCACTCACTCCCTCACTTACTCACTCACTCCCTCACTCACTCCCTCCCTCACTCCCTCCCTCACTCACTCACTCCCTCGGAGGGCCCTCCCTTTCCTGAGGGGCTTCGTGATGAGCAACACGTCGGTCAGTAGGAGGCACTGCACCTCGCCCTGAGGGAGAGGGAGGGAGGAGGGGTCACTCACTACCTCCCTCACTCCCTCACACCCTCACTCCCTCACTCACTCCCTCACTCCCTCCCTCACTCCCTCACTCACTCCCTCCCTCACTCCCTCCCTCACCCCCTCACTCCCTCACTCACTCACTCCCTCCCTCACTCCCTCCCTCACTCACTCCCTCCCTCACTCCCTCACTCCCTCCCTCACTCACTCCCACACTCACTCCCTCACTCACTCCCTCACTCACTCACTCCCTCACTCCCTCCCTCACTCCCTCCCTCACTCCCTCACTCCCTCACTCCCTCACTCCCTCACTCACTCCCTCACTCACTCCCTCACTCACTCACTCCCTCACTTACTCACTCCCTCCCTCACTCCCCTCACTCACTCCCTCACTCACTCCCTCACTCCCTCCCTCACTCACTCACTCCCTCACTCCCTCACTCCCTCACTCACTCACTCCCTCCCTCACTCCCTCCCTCCCTCCCTCACTCCCACACTCACTCCCACACTCACTCCCTCACTCACTCACTCCCTCACTCCCTCACTCACTCACTCCCTCCCTCACTCCCTCCCTCCCTCCCTCACTCCCACACTCACTCCCACACTCACTCCCTCACTCACTCCCTCACTCACTCCCTCACTCACTCCCTCACTCACTACCTCACTCACTACCTCCCTCACTCCCTCACTCCCTCCCTCACTCCCTCACTCACTCCCTCACTCACTCCCTCCCTCACTGCCTCCCTCACTGCCTCCCTCACTGCCTCCCTCACTCACTCCCTCCCTCACTCCCTCCCTCACTCACTCCCTCACTCACTCCCTCACTCACTCCCTCACTCACTCCCTCACTCCCTCACTCACTCCCTCACTCACTCCCCCTCACTACCTCCCTCACTACCTCCCTCACTCCCTCACTCACTCCCTCCCTCCCTCACTACCTCCCTCACTCCCTCACTCACTCCATCACTCACTCACTCCATCACTCACTCACTCCATCACTCACTCACTCCATCACTCACTCACTCACTCCCACACTCACTCCCTCCCTCACTCACTCACACCCTCCCTCACTCCCTCCCTCCCTCACTCACTCCCACACTCCCTCACTCACTCCCACACTCCCTCACTCACTCACTCCCTCACTCACTCCCTCACTCACTCCCTCCCTCACTCCCTCACTCCCTCCCTCACTCACTCTCCCACACTCCCTCCCTCACTCCCTCCCTCACTCCCTCCCTCACTCCACCTCACTCCCTCCCACACTCCCTCCCACACTCCCTCACTCCCCCTCACTCCCTCACTCACTCACTCCCTCCCTCACTCCCTCCCCCTCACTCCCTCCCACACTCACTCCCTCACTCCCTCCCTCACTCACTCCCTCCCTCCCTCCCTCCCTCACTAACTCCCTCACTCCTTCCCTCACTCACTCCCACCCCCTCACTCCCTCCCTCCCTCACTCACTCCCACTCACTCCCTCCCTCACTCCCTCCCACACTCCCTCACTCACTCACTCACTCCCTCACTCCCTTCCTCACTCACTCCCTCACTCACTCCCTCCCTCCCTCACTCCCTCCCTCCCTCACTCCCTCCCTCCCTCACTCACTCCCTCACCCCCTCCCTCACTTCCTGCCACACTCACTCCCTCACTCACTCCCTCCCTCCCTCCTCCCTCCTCACTCCCTCACTCACTCACCCCCTCCCTCCCTCCCACAACCCCTCCCTCCCTCACTCCCTCCCACACCCCCTCCCTCCCTCTCTCACTCCCTCCCACACCCCCTCCCTCCCTCCCTCCCTCACTCCCACACCACCCCCCCTCCCTCACCCCCTCCCACACCCCCTCCCTCACTCCCTCCCACACCCCTCACCCCCTCCGACATTCCCACCCTCCCTCCCTCCCACACTCCCTCCCTCCCTCACCTCCCCCTCCCACACAATGAGGGAGGGTGGGTAAGAGGGGGATGAGTTGGGAAGTCACTCGATTCAAGGCCTGGAAGGTACCTTGGGGTCACGTCCGTCCCTCATTCTCAGGAGGCCTTCCATCAGGAGGCAGCGGACGCATTCAGGGCCTATCCCACACATTGGCACAGCAAGATCCAAAACAGAAAACTCCCTCACGATCTGTCAGGGCCGAGGTGATGAGACTCCGATTAGACCCCAGTCTGTAACTCCCTCCCGGGGTATCTGTTATTCTGTATATAAACCCCACCCCGAACCCCTCGATTAGATCCCAGTCTGTAACTCCCTCCCGGGGTATCTGTTATTCTGTATATAAACCACCCCGAACCCCTCGATTAGATTCCAGTCTGTAACTCCCTCCCCGGGGTATCTGTTATTCTGTATATAAACCCCACCCCGAACCCCTCGATTAGATTCCAGTCTGTAACTCCCTCCCCAGGGTATCTGTTATTCTGTATATAAACCACCCCGAACCCCTCGATTAGATTCCAGTCTGTAACTCCCTCCCCGGGGTATCTGTTATTCTGTATATAAACCCCACCCCGAACCCCTCGATTAGATTCCACTCTGTAACTCCCTCCCGGGGTATCTGTTATTCTGTATATAAACCCCACCCCGAACCCCTCGATTAGATTCCAGTCTGTAACTCGCTCCCCGGGTATCTGTTATTCTGTATATAAACCACCCCGAACCCCTCGATTAGATTCCAGTCTGTAACTCCCTCCCCGGGGTATCTGTTATTCTGTATATAAACCCCCCCGAACCCCTCGATTTGATTCCAGTCTGTAACTCCCTCCCCGGGGTATCTGTTATTCTGTATATAAACCACCCCGAACCCCTCGATTAGATTCCAGTCTGTAACTCCCTCCCCGGGGTATCTGTTATTCTGTATATAAACCCCACCCCGATCCCCTCGATTAGATTCCAGTCTGTAACTCCCTCCCCGGGGTATCTGTTATTCTGTATATAAACCCCACCCCGAACCCCTCGATTAGATTCCAGTCTGTAACTCCCTCCGCGGGGTATCTGTTATTCTGTATATAAACCACCCCGAACCCCTCGATTAGATTCCAGTCTGTAACTCGCTCCCGGGGTATCTGTTATTCTGTATATAAACCCCACCCCGAACCCCTCGATTACATTCCAGTCTGTAACTCCCTCCCGGGGTATCTGTTATTCTGTATATAAACCCCCCCGAACCCCTCGATTTGATTCCAGTCTGTAACTCCCTCCCGGGGTATCTGTTATTCTGTATATAAACCCCACCCTGAACCCCTCGATAAGATTCCAGTCTGTAACTCCCTCCCCGGGGTATCTGTTATTCTGTATATAAACCCCCCCGAACCCCTCGATTAGATTCCAGTCTGTAACTCCCTCCCCGGGGTATCTGTTATTCTGTATATAAACCCCCCCGAGCCCCTCGATTAGATTCCAGTCTGTAACTCCCTCCCCGGGGTATCTGTTATTCTGTATATAAACCCCACCCCGAACCCCTCGATTAGATTCCAGTCTGTAACTCCCTCCCGGGGAATCTGTTATTCTGTATATAAACCCCACCCCGAACCCCTCGATTAGATTCCAGTCTGTAACTCCCTCCCTGGGTATCTGTTATTCTGTGTATAAACCCCACCCCGAACCCCTCGATTAGATTCCAGTCTGTAACTCCCTCCCCGGGGTATCTGTTATTCTGTATATAAACCACCCTGAACCCCTCGATTAGATTCCAGTCTGTAACTCCCTCCCCGGGGTATCTGTTATTCTGTATATAAACCACCCCGAACCCCTCGATTAGATTCCAGTCTGTAACTCCCTCCCCGGGGTATCTGTTATTCTGTATATAAACCACCCCGAACCCCTCGATTAGATTCCAGTCTGTAACTCCCTCCCGGGGTATCTGTTATTCTGTATATAAACCCCCCCGAACCCCTCGATTAGATTCCAGTCTGTAACTCCCTCCCCGGGGTATCTGTTATTCTGTGTACAGCTTTACCCTCTCTATCTCCTCGTTTGGCGATTCCACAACATTGTATTCTGTGATCATGTTTGCGAGAGCCGCTAATTTCTGTTCATCTTCCCGGATTTGCATCTGTGAATTAATCCATCGGATAAACTTCTCCACGATGTCGATCTGTCAACACACAACGAGGGTCAGTGTGTGTGCGACAGAGAGAGAGAGAGAGAGGGGACTGAGAGACACCAGTCAGTGTACAGATATCTCCCTGAGAGAGAGAGGGGACTGAGAGACACCAGTCAGTGTACAGATATCTCCCTGAGAGAGAGAGGGGGGACTGAGAGACACCAGACAATGTACAGATATCTCCCTGAGAGAGAGATGGGGGACTGAGAGACACCAGTCAGTGTACAGATATCTCCCTGAGAGAGAGAGAGGGGGGACTGAGAGACACCAGTCAGTGTACAGATATCTCCCTGAGAGAGAGAGAGAGGGGGGACTGAGAGACACCAGTCAGTGTACAGATATCTCCCTGAGAGAGAGAGAGGGGGGACTGAGAGACACCAGTCAGGGTACAGATATCTCCCTGAGAGAGAGAGAGGGGACTGAGAGACACCAGTCAGTGTACAGATATCTCCCAGAGAGAGAGGGGACTGAGAGACACCAGTCAATGTACAGATATCTCCCTGAGAGAGAGAGAGGGGACTGAGAGACACCAGTCAGTGTACAGATATCTCCCTGAGAGAGAAAGGGGACTGAGAGACACCAGTCAGTGTACAGATATCTCCCTGAGAGAGAGAGAGAGGGAACTGAGAGACACCAGTCAGTGTACAGATATCTCCCTGAGAGAGAGAGAGGGGACTGAGAGACACCAGTCAGTGTACAGATATCTCCCTGAGAGAGAGAGAGGGGACTGAGAGACACCAGTCAGTGTACAGATATCTCCCTGACAGAGAGAGAGAGGGAACTGAGAGACACCAGTCAGTGTACAGATATCTCCCTGAGAGAGAGAGAGGGGACTGAGAGACACCAGTCAGTGTACAGATATCTCCCTGAGAGAGAGAGAGGGGACTGAGAGACACCAGTCAGTGTACAGATATCTCCCTGAGAGAGAGAGAGGGGACTGAGAGACACCAGTCAGTGTACAGATATCTCCCTGAGAGAGAGGGGACTGAGAGACACCAGTCAGTGTACAGATATCTCCCTGAGAGAGAGGGGGGGCTGAGAGACACCAGTCAGTGTACAGATATCTCCCTGAGAGAGAGAGGGGACTGAGAGACACCAGTCAGTGTACAGATATCTCCCTGAGAGAGAGGGGGGACTGAGAGACACCAGTCAGTGTACAGATATCTCCCTGAGAGAGAGAGAGAGGGGACTGAGAGACACCAGTCAGTGTACAGATATCTCCCTGAGAGAGAGGGGGGACTGAGAGACACCAGTCAGTGTACAGATATCTACCTGAGAGAGAGAGAGGAGACTGAGAGACACCAGTCAGTGTACAGATATCTCCCTGAGAGAGATGGGACTGAGAGACACCAGTCAGTGTACAGATATCTCCCTGAGAGAGAGAGAGGAGACTGAGAGACACCAGTCAGTGTACAGATATCTCCCTGAGAGAGAGGGGGGACTGAGAGACACCAGTCAGTGTACAGATATCTCCCTGAGAGAGAGAGGGGGGACTGAGAGACACCAGTCAGTGTACAGATATCTCCCTGAGAGAGAGAGAGGAGACTGAGAGACACCAGTCAGTGTACAGATATCTCCCTGAGAGAGAGGGGACTGATTGACACCAGTCAGTGTACAGATATCTCCCTGAGAGAGAGAGGGGACTGAGAGACACCAGTCAGTGTACAGATATCTCCCTGAGAGAGAGATGGAGGGGACTGAGAGACACCAGTCAGTGTACAGATGTCTCCCTGAGAGAGAGAGGGGACTGAGAGACACCAGTCAGTGTACAGATATCTCCCTGAGAGAGACAGGGGACTGAGAGACAACAGTCAGTGTACAGATATCTCCCTGAGAGAGAGAGAGGGGACTGAGAGACACCAGTCAGTGTACAGATATCTCCCTGAGAGAGAGAGAGAGGGGACTGAGAGACACTAGTCAGTGTACAGATATCTCCCTGAGAGAGAGGGGGGACTGAGAGACACCAGTCAGTGTACAGATATCTCCCTGAGAGAGAGAGGGGGGACTGAGAGACACCAGTCAGTGTACAGATATCTCCCTGAGAGAGAGAGAGGAGACTGAGAGACACCAGTCAGTGTACAGATATCTCCCTGAGAGAGAGGGGACTGATTGACACCAGTCAGTGTACAGATATCTCCCTGAGAGAGAGAGGGGACTGAGAGACACCAGTCAGTGTACAGATATCTCCCTGAGAGAGAGATAGAGGGGACTGAGAGACACCAGTCAGTGTACAGATATCTCCCTGAGAGAGAGAGGGGACTGAGAGACACCAGTCAGTGTACAGATATCTCCCTGAGAGAGACAGGGGACTGAGAGACAACAGTCAGTGTACAGATATCTCCCTGAGAGAGAGAGAGGGGACTGAGAGACACCAGTCAGTGTACAGATATCTCCCTGAGAGAGAGAGAGAGAGAGAGAGAGGGGACTGAGAGACACCAGTCAGTGAACAGATATCTCCCTGAGAGAGAGAGAGGGGACTGAGAGACACCAGTCAGTGTACAGATATCTCCCTGAGAGAGAGAGGGGGGACTGAGAGACACCAGTCAGTGTACAGATATCTCCCTGAGAGAGAGACAGAGGGGACTGAGAGACACCAGTCAGTGCACAGATATCTCCCTGAGAATGAGAGAGGGGGGATTGAGAGACACCAGTCAGTGTACAGATATCTCCCTGAGAGAGAGAGGGGACTGAGAGACACCAGTCAGTGTACAGATATCTCCCTGAGAGAGAGAGAGGGGACTGAGAGACACCAGTCAGTGTACAGATATCTCCCTGAGAGAGAGGGAGGGGAATGAGAGACACCTGTCAGTGTACAGATATCTCCCTGAGAGAGAGGGGACTGAGAGACACCAGTCAGTGTACAGATATCTCCCTGAGAGAGAGGGGACTGAGAGACACCAGTCAGTGTACAGATATCTCCCTGTGAGAGAGAGGAGACTGAGAGCCACCAGTCAGTGTACAGATATCTCCCTGAGAGAGAGAGAGGACTGAGAGACACCAGTCAGTGTACAGATATCTCCCTGAGAGAGAGAGGGGGGACTGAGAGACACCAGTCAGTGTACAGATATCTCCCTCAGAGAGAGAGAGGGGGGACTGAGAGATACCAGTCAGTGTACAGATATCTCCCTGTGAGAGAGAGAGGGGACTGAGAGACACCAGTCAGTGTACAGATATCTCCCTGAGAGAGAGGGGGGACAGAGAGACACCAGTCAGTGTACAGATATCTCCCTGAGAGAGAGAGAGATGGGGGGGGACTGAGAGACACCAGTCAGTGTACAGATATCTCCCTGAGAGAGAGAGAGGGGACTGAGAGACACCAGTCAGTGTACAGATATCTCCCTGAGAGAGAGGGGACTGAGAGACACCAGTCAGTGTACAGATATCTCCCTGAGAGAGAGAGAGATGGGGGGGGACTGAGAGACACCAGTCAGTGTACAGATATCTCCCTGAGAGAGAGAGGGGGGACTGAGAGACTCCAGTCAGTGTACAGATATCTCCCTGAGAGAGGGGACTGAGAGACACCAGTCAGTGTACAGATATCTCCCTGAGAGAGAGAGAGGGGACTGAGAGACACCAGTCAGTGTACAGATATCTCCCTGAGAGAGAGGGGGGACTGAGAGACACCAGTCAGTGTACAGATATCTCCCTGAGAGAGAGAGAGAGGGGACTGAGAGACACCAGTCAGTGTACAGATATCTCCCTGAGAGAGATGGGACTGAGAGACACCAGTCAGTGTACAGATATCTCATTGAGAGAGAGAGAGAGGGGACTGAGAGACACCAGTCAGTGTACAGATATCTCCCTGAGAGAGAGGGGGGGGACTGAGAGACACCAGTCAGTGTACAGATATCTCCCTGAGAGTGAGAGGGGACTGAGAGACACCAGTCAGTGTACAGATATCTCCCTGAGAGAGAGAGGGGACTGAGAGACACCAGTCAGTGTACAGATATCTCCCTGAGAGAGAGAGGGGACTGAGAGACACCAGTCAGTGTACCGATATCTCCCTGAGAGAGAGAGAGGGGGGACTGAGAGACACCAGTCAGTGTACAGATATCTCCCTGAGAGAGGGGGGGGACTGAGAGACACCAGTCAGTGTACAGATATCTCCCTGAGAGAGGGGACTGAGAGACACCAGTCAGTGTACAGATATCTCCCTGAGAGAGAGAGGGGACTGAGAGACACCAGTCAGTGTACAGATATCTCCCTGAGAGAGAGAGAGGGGACTGAGAGACACCAGTCAGTGTACAGATATCTCCCTGAGAGAGAGAGGGGACTGAGAGACACCAGTCAGTGTACAGATATCTCCCTGAGAGAGAGGGGACTGAGAGACACCAGTCAGTGTACAGATATCTCCCTGAGAGAGAGAGAGGGGGGACTGAGAGACACCAGTCAGTGTACAGATATCTCCCTGAGAGAGAGAGAGGGGGGACTGAGAGACACCAGTCAGTGTACAGATATCTCCCTGAGAGAGAGAGAGGGGGGACTGAGAGACACCAGTCAGTGTACAGATATCTCCCTGAGAGAGAGAGGGGACTGAGAGACACCAGTCAGTGCACAGATATATCCGTTAGAGAGAGGGGACTGAGAGACACCAGTCAGTGTACAGATATCTCCCTGAGAGAGAGGGGGGACTGAGAGACACCAGTCAGTGTACAGATATCTCCCTGAGAGAGAGAGAGGGGACTGAGAGACACCAGTCAGTGTACAGATATCTCCCTGAGAGAGAGAGGGGGGACTGAGAGACACCAGTCAGTGTACAGATATCTCCCTGAGAGAGAGGGGGGACTGAGAGACACCAGTCAGTGTACAGATATCTCCCTGAGAGAGAGAGGGGACTGAGAGACACCAGTCAGTGTACAGATATCTCCCTGAGAGAGAGACAGAGAGAGTGATTTATAAAGTTGTCTGAGGTGTAAAGTTTGAAATACACCTCTGTTTAATGTTGTAAACAATTCACATGATTTACAAATTTCATCATTTCAAATTCTTGCCCTCCTTGTTTTACAAGTAATTCCTGTTTCTTTATATTGTGTACAAAGGGAGGGTACTGAGTCAACATGCAGATATCTCCCTGAGAGAGAGACAGAGAAAGAGAGAGAGGGAACTGAGAGACACCAGTCAGTGTACAGATATCTCCCTGAGAGAGAGAGAGGGGACTGAGAGACACCAGTCAGTGTACAGATATCTCCCTGAGAGAGAGAGGGGACTGAGAGACACCAGTCAGTGTACAGATATCTCCCTGAGAGAGAGAGGGGGGGACTGAGAGACACCAGTCAGTGTACAGATATCTCCCTGAGAGAGAGAGAGGGGACTGAGAGACACCAGTCAGTGTACAGATATCTCCCTGAGAGAGAGAGGGGGGGACTGAGAGACACCAGTCAGTGTACAGATATCTCCCTGAGAGAGAGATAGGGGACTGAGAGACACCAGTCAGTGTACAGATATCTCCCTGAGAGAGAGAGGGGGGTCTGAGAGACATCAGTCAGTGTACAGATATCTCCCTGACAGAGAGGGGACTGAGAGACACCAGTCACTGTACAGATATCTCCCTGAGAGAGAGGGGGGACTGAGAGACACCAGTCAGTGTACAGATATCTCCCTGAGAGAGGGGGGGGGACTGAGAGACACCAGTCAGTGTACAGATATCTCCCTGAGAGAGAGGGGGGACTGAGAGACACCAGTCAGTGTACAGATATCTCCCTGAGAGAGAGAGAGGGGACTGAGAGACACCAGTCAGTGTACAGATATCTCCCTGAGAGAGAGAGGGGACTGAGAGACACCAGTCAGTGTACAGATATCTCCCTGAGAGAGAGAGGGGACTGAGAGACACCAGTCAGTGTACAGATATCTCCCTGAGAGAGAGGGGGGACTGAGAGACACCAGTCAGTGTACAGATATCTCCCTGAGAGAGGGGGGACTGAGAGACACCAGTCAGTGTACAGATATCTCCCTGAGAGAGAGGGGGGACTGAGAGACACCAGTCAGTGTACAGATATCTCCCTGAGAGAGAGAGGGGACTGAGAGACACCAGTCAGTGTACAGATATCTCCCTGAGAGAGAGGGGGGACTGAGAGACACCAGTCAGTGTACAGATATCTCCCTGAGAGAGGGGGGACTGAGAGACATCTGTCAGTGTACAGATATCTCCCTGAGAGAGAGAGAGGGGGGACTGAGAGACACCAGTCAGTGTACAGATATCTCCCTGAGAGAGAGGGGGGACTGAGAGACACCAGTCAGTGTACAGATATCTCCCTGAGAGAGAGAGAGGGGGGACTGAGAGACACCAGTCAGTGTACAGATATCTCCCTGAGAGAGAGGGGGGACTGAGAGACACCAGTCAGTGTACAGATATCTCCCTGAGAGAGAGAGAGGGGACTGAGAGACACCAGTCAGTGTACAGATATCTCCCTGAGAGAGAGAGAGGGGGAACTGAGAGACACCAGTCAGTGTACAGATATCTCCCTGAGAGAGAGGGGACTGAGAGACACCAGTCAGTGTACAGGTATCTCCCTGAGAGAGAGAGAGAGGACTGAGAGATACCAGTCAGTGTACAGATATCTCCCTGAGAGAGAGAGGGGGAACTGAGAGACACCAGTCAGTGTACAGATATCTCCCTGAGAGAGAGGGGACTGAGAGACACCAGTCAGTGTACAGATATCTCCCTGAGAGAGGGGACTGAGAGACACCAGTCAGTGTACAGATATCTCCCTGAGAGAGAGAGGGGGGACTGAGAGACACCAGTCAGTGTACAGATATCTCCCTGAGAGAGAGAGGGAACTGAGAGACACCAGTCAGTGTACAGATATCTCCCTGAGAGAGAGAGGGGGGACTGAGAGACACCAGTCAGTGTACAGATATCTCCCTGAGAGAGAGAGAGAGGGAACTGAGAGACACCAGTCAGTGTACAGATATCTCCCTGAGAGAGAGAGAGGGGACTGAGAGACACCAGTCAGTGTACAGATATCTCCCTGAGAGAGAGAGAGGGGACTGAGAGACACCAGTCAGTGTACAGATATCTCCCTGAGAGAGAGAAGGGACTGAGAGACACCAGTCAGTGTACAGATATCTCCCTGAGAGAGAGAGAGGACTGAGAGACACCAGTCAGTGTACAGATATCTCCCTGAGAGAGAGAGAGGTGACTGAGAGACACCAGTCAGTGTACAGATATCTCCCTGAGAGAGAGAGCGAGGGGACTGAGAGACACCAGTCATTGTACAGATATCTCCCTGAGAGAGAGAGGGGACTGAGAGACACCAGTCAGTGTACAGATATCTCCCTGAGGGAGAGAGAGGGGGGACTGAGAGACACCAGTCAGTGTACAGATATCTCCCTGAGAGAGAGAGGGGGGACTGAGAGACAGCAGTCAGTGTACAGATATCTCCCTGAGAGAGAGGGGACTGAGAGACACCAGTCAGTGTACAGATATCTCCCTGAGGGAGAGAGAGGGGGGACTGAGAGACACCAGTCAGTGTACAGATATCTCCCTGAGAGAGAGAGAGGGGACTGAGAGACACCAGTCAGTGTACAGATATCTCCCTGAGAGAGAGAGAGGACTGAGAGATACCAGTCAGTGTACAGGTATCTCCCTGAGAGAGAGGGGGGACTGAGAGACACCAGTCAGTGTACAGATATCTCCCTGAGGGAGAGAGAGGGGGGACTGAGAGACACCAGTCAGTGTACAGATATCTCCCTGAGAGAGAGAGGGGACTGAGAGACACCAGTCAGTGTACAGATATCTCCCTGAGGGAGAGAGAGGGGGGACTGAGAGACACCAGTCAGTGTACAGATATCTCCCTGAGAGAGAGAGGACTGAGAGACACCAGTCAGTGTACAGATATCTCCCTGAGAGAGAGAGGGGGGACTGAGAGACAGCAGTCAGTGTACAGATATCTCCCTGAGAGAGAGAGAGGGGACTGAGAGACACCAGACAGTGTACAGATATCTCCCTGAGAGAGAGAGGGGGGACTGAGAGACACCAGTCAGTGTACAGATATCTCCCTGAGAGAGAGGGGGGACTGAGGGACACCAGTCAGTGTACAGGTATCTCCCTGAGAGAGAGAGAGGGGGGACTGAGGGACACCAGTCAGTGTACAGATATCTCCATGAGAGTGAGAGAGGGGTCTGAGAGACACCAGTCAGTGTACAGATATCTCCCTGAGAGAGAGAGAGAGGTGACTGAGAGACACCAGTCAGTGTACAGATATCTCCCTGAGAGAGAGAGAGAGGTGACTGAGAGACACCAGTCAGTGTACAGATATCTCCCTGAGAGAGAGAGGGGACTGAGAGACACCAGTCAGTGTACAAATATCTCCCTGAGAGTGAGAGAGGGGTCTGAGAGACACCAGTCAGTGTACAGATATCTCCCTGAGAGTGAGAGAGGGGACTGAGAGACACCAGTCAGTGTACAGATATCTCCCTGAGAGTGAGAGAGGGGTCTGAGAGACACCAGTCAGTGTCCAGATATCTCCCTGAGAGAGAGAGGGGACTGAGAGACACCAGTCAGTGTACAGATATCTCCCTGAGAGAGAGAGGGGACTGAGAGACACCAGTCAGTGTACAGATATCTCCCTGAGAGAGAGGGGACTGAGAGACACCAGTCAGTGTACAGATATCTCCCTGAGAGAGAGAGAGGGGACTGAGAGACACCAGTCAGTGTACAGATATCTCCCTGAGAGAGAGAGGGGACTGAGAGACACCAGTCAGTGTACAGGTATCTCCCTGAGAGAGAGAGAGAGGTGACTGAGAGACACCAGTCAGTGGACAGATATCTCCCTGAGAGAGAGAGAGAGAGGGGACTGAGAGACACCAGTCAGTGTACAGATATCTCCCTGAGAGAGAGGGGACTGAGAGACACCAGTCAGTGTACAGATATCTCCCTGAGAGAGAGAGAGGACTGAGAGACACCAGTCAGTGTACAGATATCTCCCTGAGAGAGAGGGGGGACTGAGAGACACCAGTCAGTGTACAGATATCTCCCTGAGAGAGAGAGAGGACTGAGAGACACCAGTCAGTGTACAGATATCTCCCTGAGAGAGAGGGGCCTGAGAGACACCAGTCAGTGTACAGATATCTCCCTGAGAGAGAGGGGACTGAGAGACACCAGTCAGTGTACAGATATCTCCCTGAGAGAGAGGGGACTGAGAGACACCAGTCAGTGTACAGATATCTCCCTGAGAGAGAGAGGGACTGAGAGACACCAGTCAGTGTACAGATATCTCCCTGAGAGAGAGGGGGGACTGAGAGACACCAGTCAGTGTACCGATATCTCCCTGAGAGAGAGGGGGGACTGAGAGACACCAGTCAGTGTACAGATATCTCCCTGAGAGAGAGGGGGGACTGAGAGACACCAGTCAGTGTACAGATATCTCCCTAAGAGAGAGAGAGGACTGAGAGACACCAGTCAGTGTACAGATATCTCCCTGAGAGAGAGGGGGGACTGAGAGACACCAGTCAGTGTACAGATATCTCCCTGAGAGAGAGGGGACTGAGAGACAGCAGTCAGTGTACAGATATCTCCCTGAGAGAGAGGGGGGACTGAGAGACACCAGTCAGTGTACAGATATCTCCCTGAGAGAGAGAGAGAGGGGACTGAGAGACACCAGTCAGTGTACAGATATCTCCCTGAGAGAGAGAGAGGGGGGACTGAGAGATACCAGTCAGTGTACAGATATCTCCCTGAGAGTGAGAGAGAGGGGACTGAGAGACACCAGTCAGTGTACAGATATCTCTCTGAGAGAGAGAGGGGGGACTGAGAGACACCAGTCAGTGTACAGATATCTCCCAGAGAGAGAGAGAGAGGGGACTGAGAGACACCAGTCAGTGTACAGATATCTCCCTGAGAGAGAGAGAGGGGACTGAGAGACACCAGTCAGTGTACAGATATCTCCATGCGAGAGAGGGGACTGAGAGACACCAGTCAGTGTACAGATATCTCCCTGAGAGAGAGGGGACTGAGAGACACCAGTCAGTGTACAGATATCTCCCTGAGAGAGAGGGGACTGAGAGACACCAGTCAGTGTACAGATATCTCCTTGAGAGAGAGAGAGAGGGGGGACTGAGAGATACCAGTCAGTGTACAGATATCTCCCTGAAAGAGAGATGGAGGGGACTGAGAGACACCAGTCAGTGTACAGATATCTCCCTGAGAGTGAGAGAGAGGGGACTGAGAGACACCAGTCAGTGTACAGATATCACCCTGAGAGAGAGAGGGGACTGAGAGACACCAGTCAGTGTACAGATATCACCCTGAGAGAGAGAGGGGACTGAGAGACACCAGTCAGTGTACAGATATCTCCCTGAGAGAGAGGGGGGACTGAGAGACACCAGTCAGTGTACAGATATCTCCCTGAGAGAGAGAGAGGGGACTGAGAGACACCAGTCAGTGTACAGATATCTCCCTGAGAGAGGGGGGGGACTGAGAGACACCAGTCAGTGTACAGATATCTCCATGCGAGAGAGGGGACTGAGAGACACCAGTCAGTGTACAGATATCTCCCTGAGAGAGAGAGAGGGGACTGAGAGACACCAGTCAGTGTACAGATATCACCCTGAGAGAGAGAGGGGACTGAGAGACACCAGTCAGTGTACAGATATCACCCTGAGAGAGAGGGGACTGAGAGACACCAGTCAGTGTACAGATATCACCCTGAGAGAGAGAGGGGACTGAGAGACACCAGTCAGTGTACAGATATCTCCCTGAGAGAGAGAGGGGACTGAGAGACACCAGTCAATGTACAGATATCTCCCTGAGAGAGAGGGGACTGAGAGACACCAGTCAGTGTACAGATATCTCCCTGAGAGAGAGGGGACTGAGAGACACCAGTCAGTGTACAGATATCTCCCTGAGAGAGAGAGAGAGGTGACTGAGAGACACCAGTCAGTGTACAGATATCTCCCTGAGAGAGAGAGGGGACTGAGAGACACCAGTCAGTGGACAGATATCTCCCTGAGAGAGAGGGGGGACTGAGAGACACCAGTCAGTGTACAGATATCTCCCTGAGAGAGAGAGAGAGGGGACTGAGAGACACCAGTCAGTGTACAGATATCTCCCTGAGAGAGAGAGGGGACTGAGAGACACCAGTCAGTGTACAGATATCTCCCTGAGAGAGAGAGGGGACTGAGAGACACCAGTCAGTGTACAGATATCTCCCTGAGAGAGAGAGGGGACTGAGAGACACCAGTCAGAGTACAGATATCTCCCTGAGAGAGAGAGGGGACTGAGAGACACCAGTCAGTGTACAGATATCTCTCAGAGAGAGAGAGAGGGGACTGAGAGACACCAGTCAGTGTACAGATATCTTCCTGAGAGAGAGGGGACTGAGAGACACCAGTCAGTGTCCAGATATCTCCCTGAGAGAGAGAGAGGGGGGACTGAGAGACACCAGTCAGTGTACAGATATCTCCCTGAGAGAGAGGGGACTGAGAGACACCGGTCAGTGTACAGATATCTCCCTGAGAGAGAGAGGGGACTGAGAGACACCAGTCAGTGTACAGATATCTCCCTGAGAGAGAGAGGGGACTGAGAGACACCAGTCAGTGTACAGATATCTCCCTGAGAGAGAGAGGGGACTGAGAGACTCCAGTCAGTGTATAGATATCTCTCAGAGAGAGAGAGAGGGGACTGAGAGACACCAGTCAGTGTACAGATATCTTCCTGAGAGAGAGAGGGGGGACTGAGAGACACCAGTCAGTGTACAGATATCTCCCTGAGAGAGAGGGGGGACTGAGAGACACCAGTCAGTGTACAGATATCTCCCTGAGAGAGAGAGGGGGGACTGAGAGACACCAGTCAGTGTACAGATATCTCCCTGAGAGAGAGAGAGGGGACTGAGAGACACCAGTCAGTGTACAGATATCTCCCTGAGAGAGAGGGGACTGAGAGACACCAGTCAGTGTACAGATATCTCCCTGAGAGAGAGAGGGGACTGAGAGACACCAGTCAGTGTACAGATATCTCCCTGAGAGAGAGAGGGGACTGAGAGACTCCAGTCAGTGTATAGATATCTCTCAGAGAGAGAGAGAGGGGACTGAGAGACACCAGTCAGTGTACAGATATCTTCCTGAGAGAGAGAGGGGGGACTGAGGTACACCAGTCAGTGTCCAGATATCTCCCTGAGAGAGAGAGGGGGGACTGAGAGACACCAGTCAGTGTACAGATATCTCCCTGAGAGAGAGGGGACTGAGAGACACCAGTCAGTGTACTGATATCTCCCTGAGAGAGAGAGAGGGGGGACTGAGAGACACCAGTCAGTGTACAGATATCTCCCTGAGAGAGAGGTGGGGGGGACTGAGAGACACCAGTCAGTGTACAGATATCTCCCTGAGAGAGAGAGAGGGGGGACTGAGAGACACCAGTCAGTGTACAGATATCTCCCTGAGAGAGAGAGGGGACTGAGAGACACCAGTCAGTGTACAGATATCTCCCTGAGAGAGAGAGAGAGGGGACTGAGAGACACCAGTCAGTGTACAGATATCTCCCTGAGAGAGAGAGAGGGGACTGAGAGACACCAGTCAGTGTACAGATATCTCCCTGAGAGAGAGGGAGGGGGGACCGAGAGACACCAGTCAGTGTACAGATATCTCCCTGAGACAGAGAGAGGGGACTGAGAGACACCAGTCAGTGTACAGATATCTCCCTGAGAGAGAGAGGGGGGACTGAGAGACACCAGTCAGTGTACAGATATCTCCCTGAGAGAGAGAGGGGACTGAGAATCAGCAGTCAGTGTACAGATATCTCCCTGAGAGAGAGAGAGGGGGGACTGAGAGACACCAGTCAGTGTACAGATATCTCCCTGAGAGAGAGAGGGGGGACTGGGAGACACCAGTCAGTGTACAGATATCTCCCTGAGACAGAGAGGGGACTGAGAGACACCAGTCAGTGTACAGATATCTCCCTGAGAGAGAGGGGGGACTGAGAGACACCATTCAGTGTACAGATATCTCCCTGAGAGAGAGGGTACTGAGAGACACCAGTCAGTGTACAGATATCTCCCTGAGAGAGAGAGAGGGGACTGAGAGACACCAGTCAGTGTACAGATATCTCCCTGAGAGAGGGAGAGGGGACTGAGAGACACCAGTCAGTGTACAGATATCTCCCTGAGAGAGAGAGGGGACTGAGAGATACCAGTCAGTGTACAGATATCTCCCTGAGAGAGAGAGAGGGGACTGAGAGACACCAGTCAGTGCACAGATATCTCCCTGAGAAGGGGGAGAGGGGACTGAGAGACACCAGTCAGTGTACAGATATCTTCCTGAGAGAGAGGGGACTGAGAGACACCAGTCAGTGTACAGATATCTCCCTGAGAGAGAGGGGGGACTGAGAGACACCAGTCAGTGTACAGATATCTCCATGAGAGAGAGGGGACTGAGAGACACCAGTCAGTGTACAGATATCTCCTTGAGAGAGAGAGAGAGGGGAGACTGAGAGACACCAGTCAGTGTACAGATATCTCCCTGAGAGAGAGGGGGGGGGGAGACTGAGAGACACCAGTCAGTGTACAGATATCTCCCTGAAAGAGAGATGGAGGGGACTGAGAGACACCAGTCAGTGTACAGATATCTCCCTGAGAGTGAGAGAGAGGGGACTGAGAGACACCAGTCAGTGTACAGATATCTCCCTGAGAGACAGAGGGGACTGAGAGACACCAGTCAGTGTACAGATATCACCCTGAGAGAGAGAGGGGACTGAGAGACACCAGTCAGTGTACAGATATCACCCTGAGAGAGAGGGGACTGAGAGACACCAGTCAGTGTACAGATATCTCCCTGAGAGAGAGGGGACTGAGAGACACCAGTCAGTGTACAGATATCTCCCTGAGAGAGAGAGAGAGGTGACTGAGAGACACCAGTCAGTGTACAGATATCTCCCTGAGAGAGAGAGGGGACTGAGAGACACCAGTCAGTGGACAGATATCTCCCTGAGAGAGAGGGGGGACTGAGAGACACCAGTCAGTGTACAGATATCTCCCTGAGAGAGAGAGAGAGGGGACTGAGAGACACCAGTCAGTGTACAGATATCTCCCTGAGAGAGGGGGGGACTGAGAGACACCAGTCAGTGTACAGATATCTCCCTGAGAGAGAGAGGGGACTGAGAGACACCAGTCAGTGTACAGATATCTCCCTGAGAGAGAGAGGGGACTGAGAGACACCAGTCAGAGTATAGATATCTCTCAGAGAGAGAGAGAGGGGACTGAGAGACACCAGTCAGTGTACAGATATCTTCCTGAGAGAGAGGGGACTGAGAGACACCAGTCAGTGTCCAGATATCTCCCTGAGAGAGAGAGAGGGGGGGGGACTGAGAGACACCAGTCAGTGTACAGATATCTCCCTGAGAGAGAGGGGACTGAGAGACACCGGTCAGTGTACAGATATCTCCCTGAGAGAGAGAGGGGACTGAGAGACACCAGTCAGTGTACAGATATCTCCCTGAGAGAGAGAGGGGACTGAGAGACACCAGTCAGTGTACAGATATCTCCCTGAGAGAGAGAGGGGTCTGAGAGACACCAGTCAGTGTACAGATATCTCCCTGAGAGTGAGAGAGGGGACTGAGAGACACCAGTCAGTGTACAGATATCTCCCTGAGAGTGAGAGAGGGGTCTGAGAGACACCAGTCAGTGTCCAGATATCTCCCTGAGAGAGAGAGGGGACTGAGAGACACCAGTCAGTGTACAGATATCTCCCTGAGAGAGAGAGGGGACTGAGAGACACCAGTCAGTGTACAGATATCTCCCTGAGAGAGAGGGGACTGAGAGACACCAGTCAGTGTACAGATATCTCCCTGAGAGAGAGAGAGGGGACTGAGAGACACCAGTCAGTGTACAGATATCTCCCTGAGAGAGAGAGGGGACTGAGAGACACCAGTCAGTGTACAGGTATCTCCCTGAGAGAGAGAGAGAGGTGACTGAGAGACACCAGTCAGTGGACAGATATCTCCCTGAGAGAGAGAGAGAGAGGGGACTGAGAGACACCAGTCAGTGTACAGATATCTCCCTGAGAGAGAGGGGACTGAGAGACACCAGTCAGTGTACAGATATCTCCCTGAGAGAGAGAGAGGACTGAGAGACACCAGTCAGTGTACAGATATCTCCCTGAGAGAGAGGGGGGACTGAGAGACACCAGTCAGTGTACAGATATCTCCCTGAGAGAGAGAGAGGACTGAGAGACACCAGTCAGTGTACAGATATCTCCCTGAGAGAGAGGGGCCTGAGAGACACCAGTCAGTGTACAGATATCTCCCTGAGAGAGAGGGGACTGAGAGACACCAGTCAGTGTACAGATATCTCCCTGAGAGAGAGAGGGACTGAGAGACACCAGTCAGTGTACAGATATCTCCCTGAGAGAGAGGGGGGACTGAGAGACACCAGTCAGTGTACCGATATCTCCCTGAGAGAGAGGGGGGACTGAGAGACACCAGTCAGTGTACAGATATCTCCCTGAGAGAGAGGGGGGACTGAGAGACACCAGTCAGTGTACAGATATCTCCCTAAGAGAGAGAGAGGACTGAGAGACACCAGTCAGTGTACAGATATCTCCCTGAGAGAGAGGGGGGACTGAGAGACACCAGTCAGTGTACAGATATCTCCCTGAGAGAGAGGGGACTGAGAGACAGCAGTCAGTGTACAGATATCTCCCTGAGAGAGAGAGAGGGGACTGAGAGACACCAGTCAGTGTACAGATATCTCCCTGAGAGAGAGGGGCCTGAGAGACACCAGTCAGTGTACAGATATCTCCCTGAGAGAGAGGGGACTGAGAGACACCAGTCAGTGTACAGATATCTCCCTGAGAGAGAGGGGACTGAGAGACACCAGTCAGTGTACAGATATCTCCCTGAGAGAGAGAGGGACTGAGAGACACCAGTCAGTGTACAGATATCTCCCTGAGAGAGAGGGGGGACTGAGAGACACCAGTCAGTGTACCGATATCTCCCTGAGAGAGAGGGGGGACTGAGAGACACCAGTCAGTGTACAGATATCTCCCTGAGAGAGAGGGGGGACTGAGAGACACCAGTCAGTGTACAGATATCTCCCTAAGAGAGAGAGAGGACTGAGAGACACCAGTCAGTGTACAGATATCTCCCTGAGAGAGAGGGGGGACTGAGAGACACCAGTCAGTGTACAGATATCTCCCTGAGAGAGAGAGAGGACTGAGAGACACCAGTCAGTGTACAGATATCTCCCTGAGAGAGAGGGGGGACTGAGAGACACCAGTCAGTGTACAGATATCTCCCTGAGAGAGAGAGAGGACTGAGAGACACCAGTCAGTGTACAGATATCTCCCTGAGAGAGAGGGGCCTGAGAGACACCAGTCAGTGTACAGATATCTCCCTGAGAGAGAGGGGACTGAGAGACACCAGTCAGTGTACAGATATCTCCCTGAGAGAGAGGGGACTGAGAGACACCAGTCAGTGTACAGATATCTCCCTGAGAGAGAGAGGGACTGAGAGACACCAGTCAGTGTACAGATATCTCCCTGAGAGAGAGGGGGGACTGAGAGACACCAGTCAGTGTACCGATATCTCCCTGAGAGAGAGGGGGGACTGAGAGACACCAGTCAGTGTACAGATATCTCCCTGAGAGAGAGGGGACTGAGAGACAGCAGTCAGTGTACAGATATCTCCCTGAGAGAGAGGGGGGACTGAGAGACACCAGTCAGTGTACAGATATCTCCCTGAGAGAGAGGGGGGACTGAGAGACACCAGTCAGTGTACAGATATCTCCCTGAGAGAGAGAGGGGACTGAGAGACACCAGTCAGTGTACAGATATCTCCCTGAGAGAGAGAGGGGACTGAGAGACACCAGTCAGTGTACAGATATCTCCATGCGAGAGAGGGGACTGAGAGACACCAGTCAGTGTACAGATATCTCCTTGAGAGAGAGAGAGAGGGGGGACTGAGAGATACCAGTCAGTGTACAGATATCTCCCTGAAAGAGAGATGGAGGGGACTGAGAGACACCAGTCAGTGTACAGATATCTCCCTGAGAGTGAGAGAGAGGGGACTGAGAGACACCAGTCAGTGTACAGATATCTCTCTGAGAGACAGAGGGGACTGAGAGACACCAGTCAGTGTACAGATATCACCCTGAGAGAGAGAGGGGACTGAGAGACACCAGTCAGTGTACAGATATCACCCTGAGAGAGAGGGGACTGAGAGACACCAGTCAGTGTACAGATATCTCCCTGAGAGAGAGGGGACTGAGAGACACCAGTCAGTGTACAGATATCTCCCTGAGAGAGAGAGAGAGGTGACTGAGAGACACCAGTCAGTGTACAGATATCTCCCTGAGAGAGAGAGGGGACTGAGAGACACCAGTCAGTGGACAGATATCTCCCTGAGAGAGAGGGGGGACTGAGAGACACCAGTCAGTGTACAGATATCTCCCTGAGAGAGAGAGAGAGGGGACTGAGAGACACCAGTCAGTGTACAGATATCTCCCTGAGAGAGAGAGGGGACTGAGAGACACCAGTCAGTGTACAGATATCTCCCTGAGAGAGAGAGGGGACTGAGAGACACCAGTCAGTGTACAGATATCTCCCTGAGAGAGAGAGGGGACTGAGAGACACCAGTCAGAGTATAGATATCTCTCAGAGAGAGAGAGAGGGGACTGAGAGACACCAGTCAGTGTACAGATATCTTCCTGAGAGAGAGGGGACTGAGAGACACCAGTCAGTGTCCAGATATCTCCCTGAGAGAGAGAGAGGGGGGACTGAGAGACACCAGTCAGTGTACAGATATCTCCCTGAGAGAGAGGGGACTGAGAGACACCGGTCAGTGTACAGATATCTCCCTGAGAGAGAGAGGGGACTGAGAGACACCAGTCAGTGTACAGATATCTCCCTGAGAGAGAGAGGGGACTGAGAGACACCAGTCAGTGTACAGATATCTCCCTGAGAGAGAGAGGGGACTGAGAGACTCCAGTCAGTGTATAGATATCTCTCAGAGAGAGAGAGAGGGGACTGAGAGACACCAGTCAGTGTACAGATATCTTCCTGAGAGAGAGAGGGGGGACTGAGAGACACCAGTCAGTGTACAGATATCTCCCTGAGAGAGAGGGGGGACTGAGAGACACCAGTCAGTGTACAGATATCTCCCTGAGAGAGAGAGGGGGGACTGAGAGACACCAGTCAGTGTACAGATATCTCCCTGAGAGAGAGAGAGGGGACTGAGAGACACCAGTCAGTGTACAGATATCTCCCTGAGAGAGAGGGGACTGAGAGACACCAGTCAGTGTACAGATATCTCCCTGAGAGAGAGAGGGGACTGAGAGACACCAGTCAGTGTACAGATATCTCCCTGAGAGAGAGAGGGGACTGAGAGACTCCAGTCAGTGTATAGATATCTCTCAGAGAGAGAGAGAGGGGACTGAGAGACACCAGTCAGTGTACAGATATCTTCCTGAGAGAGAGAGGGGGGACTGAGGTACACCAGTCAGTGTCCAGATATCTCCCTGAGAGAGAGAGGGGGGACTGAGAGACACCAGTCAGTGTACAGATATCTCCCTGAGAGAGAGGGGACTGAGAGACACCAGTCAGTGTACTGATATCTCCCTGAGAGAGAGAGAGGGGGGACTGAGAGACACCAGTCAGTGTACAGATATCTCCCTGAGAGAGAGGTGGGGGGGACTGAGAGACACCAGTCAGTGTACAGATATCTCCCTGAGAGAGAGAGAGGGGGGACTGAGAGACACCAGTCAGTGTACAGATATCTCCCTGAGAGAGAGAGGGGACTGAGAGACACCAGTCAGTGTACAGATATCTCCCTGAGAGAGAGAGAGAGGGGACTGAGAGACACCAGTCAGTGTACAGATATCTCCCTGAGAGAGAGAGAGGGGACTGAGAGACACCAGTCAGTGTACAGATATCTCCCTGAGAGAGAGGGAGGGGGGACCGAGAGACACCAGTCAGTGTACAGATATCTCCCTGAGACAGAGAGAGGGGACTGAGAGACACCAGTCAGTGTACAGATATCTCCCTGAGAGAGAGAGGGGGGACTGAGAGACACCAGTCAGTGTACAGATATCTCCCTGAGAGAGAGAGGGGACTGAGAGACAGCAGTCAGTGTACAGATATCTCCCTGAGAGAGAGAGAGGGGGGACTGAGAGACACCAGTCAGTGTACAGATATCTCCCTGAGAGAGAGAGGGGGGACTGGGAGACACCAGTCAGTGTACAGATATCTCCCTGAGACAGAGAGGGGACTGAGAGACACCAGTCAGTGTACAGATATCTCCCTGAGAGAGAGGGGGGACTGAGAGACACCATTCAGTGTACAGATATCTCCCTGAGAGAGAGGGTACTGAGAGACACCAGTCAGTGTACAGATATCTCCCTGAGAGAGAGAGAGGGGACTGAGAGACACCAGTCAGTGTACAGATATCTCCCTGAGAGAGGGAGAGGGGACTGAGAGACACCAGTCAGTGTACAGATATCTCCCTGAGAGAGAGAGGGGACTGAGAGATACCAGTCAGTGTACAGATATCTCCCTGAGAGAGAGAGAGGGGACTGAGAGACACCAGTCAGTGCACAGATATCTCCCTGAGAAGGGGGAGAGGGGACTGAGAGACACCAGTCAGTGTACAGATATCTTCCTGAGAGAGAGGGGACTGAGAGACACCAGTCAGTGTACAGATATCTCCCTGAGAGAGAGGGGGGACTGAGAGACACCAGTCAGTGTACAGATATCTCCATGAGAGAGAGGGGACTGAGAGACACCAGTCAGTGTACAGATATCTCCTTGAGAGAGAGAGAGAGGGGGGACTGAGAGACACCAGTCAGTGTACAGATATCTCCCTGAGAGAGAGGGGGGGGGGAGACTGAGAGACACCAGTCAGTGTACAGATATCTCCCTGAAAGAGAGATGGAGGGGACTGAGAGACACCAGTCAGTGTACAGATATCTCCCTGAGAGTGAGAGAGAGGGGACTGAGAGACACCAGTCAGTGTACAGATATCTCCCTGAGAGACAGAGGGGACTGAGAGACACCAGTCAGTGTACAGATATCACCCTGAGAGAGAGAGGGGACTGAGAGACACCAGTCAGTGTACAGATATCACCCTGAGAGAGAGGGGACTGAGAGACACCAGTCAGTGTACAGATATCTCCCTGAGAGAGAGGGGACTGAGAGACACCAGTCAGTGTACAGATATCTCCCTGAGAGAGAGAGAGAGGTGACTGAGAGACACCAGTCAGTGTACAGATATCTCCCTGAGAGAGAGAGGGGACTGAGAGACACCAGTCAGTGGACAGATATCTCCCTGAGAGAGAGGGGGGACTGAGAGACACCAGTCAGTGTACAGATATCTCCCTGAGAGAGAGAGAGAGGGGACTGAGAGACACCAGTCAGTGTACAGATATCTCCCTGAGAGAGGGGGGGACTGAGAGACACCAGTCAGTGTACAGATATCTCCCTGAGAGAGAGAGGGGACTGAGAGACACCAGTCAGTGTACAGATATCTCCCTGAGAGAGAGAGGGGACTGAGAGACACCAGTCAGAGTATAGATATCTCTCAGAGAGAGAGAGGGGGGACTGAGAGACACCAGTCAGTGTACAGATATCTTCCTGAGAGAGAGGGGACTGAGAGACACCAGTCAGTGTCCAGATATCTCCCTGAGAGAGAGAGAGGGGGGGGGACTGAGAGACACCAGTCAGTGTACAGATATCTCCCTGAGAGAGAGGGGACTGAGAGACACCGGTCAGTGTACAGATATCTCCCTGAGAGAGAGAGGGGACTGAGAGACACCAGTCAGTGTACAGATATCTCCCTGAGAGAGAGAGGGGACTGAGAGACACCAGTCAGTGTACAGATATCTCCCTGAGAGAGAGAGGGGTCTGAGAGACACCAGTCAGTGTACAGATATCTCCCTGAGAGTGAGAGAGGGGACTGAGAGACACCAGTCAGTGTACAGATATCTCCCTGAGAGTGAGAGAGGGGTCTGAGAGACACCAGTCAGTGTCCAGATATCTCCCTGAGAGAGAGAGGGGACTGAGAGACACCAGTCAGTGTACAGATATCTCCCTGAGAGAGAGAGGGGACTGAGAGACACCAGTCAGTGTACAGATATCTCCCTGAGAGAGAGGGGACTGAGAGACACCAGTCAGTGTACAGATATCTCCCTGAGAGAGAGAGAGGGGACTGAGAGACACCAGTCAGTGTACAGATATCTCCCTGAGAGAGAGAGGGGACTGAGAGACACCAGTCAGTGTACAGGTATCTCCCTGAGAGAGAGAGAGAGGTGACTGAGAGACACCAGTCAGTGGACAGATATCTCCCTGAGAGAGAGAGAGAGAGGGGACTGAGAGACACCAGTCAGTGTACAGATATCTCCCTGAGAGAGAGGGGACTGAGAGACACCAGTCAGTGTACAGATATCTCCCTGAGAGAGAGAGAGGACTGAGAGACACCAGTCAGTGTACAGATATCTCCCTGAGAGAGAGGGGGGACTGAGAGACACCAGTCAGTGTACAGATATCTCCCTGAGAGAGAGAGAGGACTGAGAGACACCAGTCAGTGTACAGATATCTCCCTGAGAGAGAGGGGCCTGAGAGACACCAGTCAGTGTACAGATATCTCCCTGAGAGAGAGGGGACTGAGAGACACCAGTCAGTGTACAGATATCTCCCTGAGAGAGAGGGGACTGAGAGACACCAGTCAGTGTACAGATATCTCCCTGAGAGAGAGAGGGACTGAGAGACACCAGTCAGTGTACAGATATCTCCCTGAGAGAGAGGGGGGACTGAGAGACACCAGTCAGTGTACCGATATCTCCCTGAGAGAGAGGGGGGACTGAGAGACACCAGTCAGTGTACAGATATCTCCCTGAGAGAGAGGGGGGACTGAGAGACACCAGTCAGTGTACAGATATCTCCCTAAGAGAGAGAGAGGACTGAGAGACACCAGTCAGTGTACAGATATCTCCCTGAGAGAGAGGGGGGACTGAGAGACACCAGTCAGTGTACAGATATCTCCCTGAGAGAGAGGGGACTGAGAGACAGCAGTCAGTGTACAGATATCTCCCTGAGAGAGAGAGAGGGGACTGAGAGACACCAGTCAGTGTACAGATATCTCCCTGAGAGAGAGGGGGGACTGAGAGACACCAGTCAGTGTACAGATATCTCCATGCGAGAGAGGGGACTGAGAGACACCAGTCAGTGTACAGATATCTCCCTGAGAGAGAGAGGGGGGACTGAGAGACACCAGTCAGTGTACAGATATCTCCCTGAAAGAGAGATGGAGGGGACTGAGAGACACCAGTCAGTGTACAGATATCTCCCTGAGAGTGAGAGAGAGGGGACTGAGAGACACCAGTCAGTGTACAGATATCTCCCTGAGAGAGAGAGGGGACTGAGAGACACCAGTCAGTGTACAGATATCTCCCTGAGAGAGAGAGGGGGGACTGAGAGACACCAGTCAGTGTACAGATATCTCTCTGAGAGACAGAGGGGACTGAGAGACACCAGTCAGTGTACAGATATCTCCCTGAGAGAGAGAGAGGGGACTGAGAGACACCAGTCAGTGTACAGATATCTCCCTGAGAGAGAGAGGGGACTGAGAGACACCAGGCAGTGTACAGATATCTCACTGAGAGAGAGAGAGAGGGGACTGAGAGACACCAGTCAGTGTACAGATATCTCCCTGAGAGAGAGAGGGGACTGAGAGACACCAGTCAGTGTACAGATATCACCCTGAGAGAGAGAGGGGACTGAGAGACACCAGTCAGTGTACAGATATCACCCTGAGAGAGAGGGGACTGAGAGACACCAGTCAGTGTACAGATATCTCCCTGAGAGAGAGGGGACTGAGAGACACCAGTCAGTGTACAGATATCTCCCTGAGAGAGAGAGAGAGGTGACTGAGAGACACCAGTCAGTGTACAGATATCTCCCTGAGAGAGAGAGGGGACTGAGAGACACCAGTCAGTGGACAGATATCTCCCTGAGAGAGAGGGGGGACTGAGAGACACCAGTCAGTGTACAGATATCTCCCTGAGAGAGAGAGAGAGGGGACTGAGAGACACCAGTCAGTGTACAGATATCTCCCTGAGAGAGAGAGGGGACTGAGAGACACCAGTCAGTGTACAGATATCTCCCTGAGAGAGAGAGGGGACTGAGAGACACCAGTCAGTGTACAGATATCTCCCTGAGAGAGAGAGGGGACTGAGAGACACCAGTCAGAGTATAGATATCTCTCAGAGAGAGAGAGAGGGGACTGAGAGACACCAGTCAGTGTACAGATATCTTCCTGAGAGAGAGGGGACTGAGAGATACCAGTCAGTGTCCAGATATCTCCCTGAGAGAGAGAGAGGGGGGACTGAGAGACACCAGTCAGTGTACAGATATCTCCCTGAGAGAGAGGGGACTGAGAGACACCGGTCAGTGTACAGATATCTCCCTGAGAGAGAGAGGGGACTGAGAGACACCAGTCAGTGTACAGATATCTCCCTGAGAGAGAGAGGGGACTGAGAGACACCAGTCAGTGTACAGATATCTCCCTGAGAGAGAGAGGGGACTGAGAGACTCCAGTCAGTGTATAGATATCTCTCAGAGAGAGAGAGAGGGGACTGAGAGACACCAGTCAGTGTACAGATATCTTCCTGAGAGAGAGGGGACTGAGGTACACCAGTCAGTGTCCAGATATCTCCCTGAGAGAGAGAGGGGGGACTGAGAGACACCAGTCAGTGTACAGATATCTCCCTGAGAGAGAGGGGACTGAGAGACACCAGTCAGTGTACTGATATCTCCCTGAGAGAGAGAGAGGGGGGACTGAGAGACACCAGTCAGTGTACAGATATCTCCCTGAGAGAGAGGTGGGGGGGACTGAGAGACACCAGTCAGTGTACAGATATCTCCCTGAGAGAGAGAGAGGGGGGACTGAGAGACACCAGTCAGTGTACAGATATCTCCCTGAGAGAGAGAGGGGACTGAGAGACACCAGTCAGTGTACAGATATCTCCCTGAGAGAGAGAGAGAGGGGACTGAGAGACACCAGTCAGTGTACAGATATCTCCCTGAGAGAGAGAGAGGGGACTGAGAGACACCAGTCAGTGTACAGATATCTCCCTGAGAGAGAGGGAGGGGGGACCGAGAGACACCAGTCAGTGTACAGATATCTCCCTGAGACAGAGAGAGGGGACTGAGAGACACCAGTCAGTGTACAGATATCTCCCTGAGAGAGAGAGGGGGGACTGAGAGACACCAGTCAGTGTACAGATATCTCCCTGAGAGAGAGAGGGGACTGAGAGACAGCAGTCAGTGTACAGATATCTCCCTGAGAGAGAGAGAGGGGGGACTGAGAGACACCAGTCAGTGTACAGATATCTCCCTGAGAGAGAGAGGGGGGACTGGGAGACACCAGTCAGTGTACAGATATCTCCCTGAGACAGAGAGGGGACTGAGAGACACCAGTCAGTGTACAGATATCTCCCTGAGAGAGAGGGGGGACTGAGAGACACCATTCAGTGTACAGATATCTCCCTGAGAGAGAGGGTACTGAGAGACACCAGTCAGTGTACAGATATCTCCCTGAGAGAGAGAGAGGGGACTGAGAGACACCAGTCAGTGTACAGATATCTCCCTGAGAGAGGGAGAGGGGACTGAGAGACACCAGTCAGTGTACAGATATCTCCCTGAGAGAGAGAGGGGACTGAGAGATACCAGTCAGTGTACAGATATCTCCCTGAGAGAGAGAGAGGGGACTGAGAGACACCAGTCAGTGCACAGATATCTCCCTGAGAGAGAGGGGACTGAGAGACACCAGTCAGTGTACAGATATCTCCCTGAGAGAGAGGGGGGACTGAGAGACACCAGTCAGTGTACAGATATCTCCATGAGAGAGAGGGGACTGAGAGACACCAGTCAGTGTACAGATATCTCCTTGAGAGAGAGAGAGAGGGGGGACTGAGAGACACCAGTCAGTGTACAGATATCTCCCTGAGAGAGAGGGGGGGGGGGGAGACTGAGAGACACCAGTCAGTGTACAGATATCTCCCTGAAAGAGAGATGGAGGGGACTGAGAGACACCAGTCAGTGTACAGATATCTCCCTGAGAGTGAGAGAGAGGGGACTGAGAGACACCAGTCAGTGTACAGATATCTCCCTGAGAGACAGAGGGGACTGAGAGACACCAGTCAGTGTACAGATATCACCCTGAGAGAGAGAGGGGACTGAGAGACACCAGTCAGTGTACAGATATCACCCTGAGAGAGAGGGGACTGAGAGACACCAGTCAGTGTACAGATATCTCCCTGAGAGAGAGGGGACTGAGAGACACCAGTCAGTGTACAGATATCTCCCTGAGAGAGAGAGAGAGGTGACTGAGAGACACCAGTCAGTGTACAGATATCTCCCTGAGAGAGAGAGGGGACTGAGAGACACCAGTCAGTGGACAGATATCTCCCTGAGAGAGAGGGGGGACTGAGAGACACCAGTCAGTGTACAGATATCTCCCTGAGAGAGAGAGAGAGGGGACTGAGAGACACCAGTCAGTGTACAGATATCTCCCTGAGAGAGGGGGGGACTGAGAGACACCAGTCAGTGTACAGATATCTCCCTGAGAGAGAGAGGGGACTGAGAGACACCAGTCAGTGTACAGATATCTCCCTGAGAGAGAGAGGGGACTGAGAGACACCAGTCAGAGTATAGATATCTCTCAGAGAGAGAGAGAGGGGACTGAGAGACACCAGTCAGTGTACAGATATCTTCCTGAGAGAGAGGGGACTGAGAGACACCAGTCAGTGTCCAGATATCTCCCTGAGAGAGAGAGAGGGGGGGGACTGAGAGACACCAGTCAGTGTACAGATATCTCCCTGAGAGAGAGGGGACTGAGAGACACCGGTCAGTGTACAGATATCTCCCTGAGAGAGAGAGGGGACTGAGAGACACCAGTCAGTGTACAGATATCTCCCTGAGAGAGAGAGGGGACTGAGAGACACCAGTCAGTGTACAGATATCTCCCTGAGAGAGAGAGGGGTCTGAGAGACACCAGTCAGTGTACAGATATCTCCCTGAGAGAGAGGGGACTGAGAGACACCAGTCAGTGTACAGATATCTCCCTGAGAGAGAGAGGGGACTGAGAGACTCCAGTCAGTGTATAGATATCTCTCAGAGAGAGAGAGAGGGGACTGAGAGACACCAGTCAGTGTACAGATATCTTCCTGAGAGAGTGGGGACTGAGATACACCAGTCAGTGTCCAGATATCTCCCTGAGAGAGAGAGAGGGGGGACTGAGAGACACCAGTCAGTGTACAGATATCTCCCTGAGAGAGAGGGGACTGAGAGACACCAGTCAGTGTACTGATATCTCCCTGAGAGAGAGAGAGGGGGGACTGAGAGACACCAGTCAGTGTACAGATATCTCCCTGAGAGAGAGGTGGGGGGGACTGAGAGACACCAGTCAGTGTACAGATATCTCCCTGAGAGAGAGAGAGGGGGGACTGAGAGACACCAGTCAGTGTACAGATATCTCCCTGAGAGAGAGAGGGGACTGAGAGACACCAGTCAGTGTACAGATATCTCCCTGAGAGAGAGAGAGGGGACTGAGAGACACCAGTCAGTGTACAGATATCTCCCTGAGAGAGAGAGAGGGGACTGAGAGACACCAGTCAGTGTACAGATATCTCCCTGAGAGAGAGGGAGGGGGGACCGAGAGACACCAGTCAGTGTACAGATATCTCCCTGAGAGAGAGAGAGGGGACTGAGAGACACCAGTCAGTGTACAGATATCTCCCTGAGAGAGAGAGGGGGGACTGAGAGACACCAGTCAGTGTACAGATATCTCCCAGAGAGAGAGAGGGGACTGAGAGACAGCAGTCAGTGTACAGATATCTCCCTGAGAGAGAGAGGGGGGACTGAGAGACACCAGTCAGTGTACAGATATCTCCCTGAGAGAGAGAGGGGGGACTGGGAGACACCAGTCAGTGTACAGATATCTCCCTGAGACAGAGAGGGGACTGAGAGACACCAGTCAGTGTACAGATATCTCCCTGAGAGAGAGGGGGGACTGAGAGACACCATTCAGTGTACAGATATCTCCCTGAGAGAGAGGGTACTGAGAGACACCAGTCAGTGTACAGATATCTCCCTGAGAGAGAGAGAGGGGACTGAGAGACACCAGTCAGTGTACAGATATCTCCCTGAGAGAGGGAGAGGGGACTGAGAGACACCAGTCAGTGTACAGATATCTCCCTGAGAGAGAGAGGGGACTGAGAGATACCAGTCAGTGTACAGATATCTCCCTGAGAGAGAGAGAGGGGACTGAGAGACACCAGTCAGTGCACAGATATCTCCCTGAGAAGGGGGAGAGGGGACTGAGAGACACCAGTCAGTGTACAGATATCTCCCTGAGAGAGAGAGGGGACTGAGAGACACCAGTCAGTGTACAGATATCACCCTGAGAGAGAGAGGGGGGGGACTGAGAGATACCAGTCAGTGTACAGATATCTCCCTGAGAGAGAGAGGGGACTGAGAGACACCAGTCAGTGTACAGATATCACCCTGAGAGAGAGAGGGGGGGGACTGAGAGATACCAGTCAGTGTACAGATATCTCCTGAGAGAGAGAGGGGACTGAGAGACACCAGTCAGTGTACAGATATCTCCCTGAGAGAGAGAGGGGACTGAGAGACACCAGTCAGTGTACAGATATCTCCCTGAGAGAGAGGGGACTGAGAGACACCAGACAGTGTACAGATATCTCCCTGAGAGAGAGAGAGGGGACTGAGAGACACCAGTCAGTGTACAGATATCTCCCTGAGAGAGAGAGAGGGGACTGAGAGACACCAGTCAGTGTACAGATATCTCCCTGAGAGAGAGAGAGGGGACTGAGAGTCACCAGTCAGTGTACAGATATCTCCCTGAGAGAGAGAGAGGGGACTGAGAGTCACCAGTCAGTGTACAGATATCTCCCTGAGAGAGAGAGAGGGGACTGAGAGACACCAGTCAGTGTACAGATAACTCCCTGAGAGAGAGAGAGGGGACTGAGAGTCACCAGTCAGTGTACAGATATCTCCCTGAGAGAGAGAGAGGGGACTGAGAGACACCAGTCAGTGTACAGATAACTCCCTGAGAGAGAGAGAGGGGACTGAGAGTCACCAGTCAGTGTACAGATATCTCCCTGAGAGAGAGGGGGCACTGAGAGACACCAGTCAGTGTACAGATATCTCCCTGAGAGAGAGGGGGGACTGAGAGACACCAGTCAGTGTACAGATATCTCCCTGAGAGAGAGGGGACTGAGAGACACCAGTCAGTGTACAGATATCTCCCTGAGAGAGAGGGCGGACTGAGAGACACCAGTCAGTGTACAGATATCTCCCTGAGAGAGAGAGGGGACTGAGAGACACCAGTCAGTGTACAGATATCTCCATGAGAGAGAGAGAGGGGACTGAGAGACACCAGTCAGTGTACAGATATCTCCCTGAGAGAGAGAGAGAGAGAGAGGGGACTGAGAGACACCAGTCAGTGTCCAGATATCTCCCTGAGAGAGAGGGGACTGAGAGACACCAGTCAGTGTACAGATATCTCCCTGAGAGAGAGGGGACTGAGAGACACCAGTCAGTGTACTGATATCTCCCTGAGAGAGAGAGAGGGGGGACTGAGAGACACCAGTCAGTGTACAGATATCTCCCTGAGAGAGAGGTGGGGGGGACTGAGAGACACCAGTCAGTGTACAGATATCTCCCTGAGAGAGAGAGAGGGGGGACTGAGAGACACCAGTCAGTGTACAGATATCTCCCTGAGAGAGAGAGGGGACTGAGAGACACCAGTCAGTGTACAGATATCTCCCTGAGAGAGAGAGAGGGGACTGAGAGACACCAGTCAGTGTACAGATATCTCCCTGAGAGAGAGAGAGGGGACTGAGAGACACCAGTCAGTGTACAGATATCTCCCTGAGAGAGAGGGAGGGGGGACCGAGAGACACCAGTCAGTGTACAGATATCTCCCTGAGAGAGAGAGAGGGGACTGAGAGACACCAGTCAGTGTACAGATATCTCCCTGAGAGAGAGAGGGGGGACTGAGAGACACCAGTCAGTGTACAGATATCTCCCTGAGAGAGAGAGGGGACTGAGAGACAGCAGTCAGTGTACAGATATCTCCCTGAGAGAGAGAGGGGGGACTGAGAGACACCAGTCAGTGTACAGATATCTCCCTGAGAGAGAGAGGGGGGACTGGGAGACACCAGTCAGTGTACAGATATCTCCCTGAGACAGAGAGGGGACTGAGAGACACCAGTCAGTGTACAGATATCTCCCTGAGAGAGAGGGGGGACTGAGAGACACCATTCAGTGTACAGATATCTCCCTGAGAGAGAGGGTACTGAGAGACACCAGTCAGTGTACAGATATCTCCCTGAGAGAGAGAGAGGGGACTGAGAGACACCAGTCAGTGTACAGATATCTCCCTGAGAGAGGGAGAGGGGACTGAGAGACACCAGTCAGTGTACAGATATCTCCCTGAGAGAGAGAGGGGACTGAGAGATACCAGTCAGTGTACAGATATCTCCCTGAGAGAGAGAGAGGGGACTGAGAGACACCAGTCAGTGCACAGATATCTCCCTGAGAAGGGGGAGAGGGGACTGAGAGACACCAGTCAGTGTACAGATATCTCCCTGAGAGAGAGAGGGGACTGAGAGACACCAGTCAGTGTACAGATATCACCCTGAGAGAGAGAGGGGGGGGACTGAGAGATACCAGTCAGTGTACAGATATCTCCCTGAGAGAGAGAGGGGACTGAGAGACACCAGTCAGTGTACAGATATCACCCTGAGAGAGAGAGGGGGGGGACTGAGAGATACCAGTCAGTGTACAGATATCTCCTGAGAGAGAGAGGGGACTGAGAGACACCAGTCAGTGTACAGATATCTCCCTGAGAGAGAGAGGGGACTGAGAGACACCAGTCAGTGTACAGATATCTCCCTGAGAGAGAGGGGACTGAGAGACACCAGACAGTGTACAGATATCTCCCTGAGAGAGAGAGAGGGGACTGAGAGACACCAGTCAGTGTACAGATATCTCCCTGAGAGAGAGAGAGGGGACTGAGAGACACCAGTCAGTGTACAGATATCTCCCTGAGAGAGAGAGAGGGGACTGAGAGTCACCAGTCAGTGTACAGATATCTCCCTGAGAGAGAGAGAGGGGACTGAGAGTCACCAGTCAGTGTACAGATATCTCCCTGAGAGAGAGAGAGGGGACTGAGAGACACCAGTCAGTGTACAGATAACTCCCTGAGAGAGAGAGAGGGGACTGAGAGTCACCAGTCAGTGTACAGATATCTCCCTGAGAGAGAGAGAGGGGACTGAGAGACACCAGTCAGTGTACAGATAACTCCCTGAGAGAGAGAGAGGGGACTGAGAGTCACCAGTCAGTGTACAGATATCTCCCTGAGAGAGAGGGGGCACTGAGAGACACCAGTCAGTGTACAGATATCTCCCTGAGAGAGAGGGGGGACTGAGAGACACCAGTCAGTGTACAGATATCTCCCTGAGAGAGAGGGGACTGAGAGACACCAGTCAGTGTACAGATATCTCCCTGAGAGAGAGGGCGGACTGAGAGACACCAGTCAGTGTACAGATATCTCCCTGAGAGAGAGAGGGGACTGAGAGACACCAGTCAGTGTACAGATACCTCCATGAGAGAGAGAGAGGGGACTGAGAGACACCAGTCAGTGTACAGATATCTCCCTGAGAGAGAGAGAGAGAGAGAGAGGGGACTGAGAGACACCAGTCAGTGTACAGATATCTCCCTGAGAGAGAGGGGACTGAGAGACACCAGTCAGTGTACAGATATCTCCCTGAGAGAGAGAGGGGACTGAGAGACACCAGTCAGTGTACAGATATCTCCCTGAGAGAGAGAGAGGGGACTGAGAGACACGAGTCAGTGTACAGATATCTCCCTGAGAGAGAGAGGGGACTGAGAGACACCAGTCAGTGTACAGATATCTCCCTGAGAGAGAGAGGGGACTGAGAGACACCAGTCAGTGTACAGATATCTCCCTGAGAGAGAGAGGGGACTGAGAGACACCAGTCAGTGTACAGATATCTCCCTGAGAGAGAGGGGGGACAGAGAGACACCAGTCAGTGTACAGATATCTCCCTGAGAGAGAGAGAGGGGACTGAGAGACACCAGTCAGTGTACAGATATCTCCCTGAGAGAGAGGGGACTGAGAGACACCAGTCAGTGTACAGATATCTCCCTGAGAGAGAGAGGGGACTGAGAGACACCAGTCAGTGTACAGATATCTCCCTGAGAGAGATGGGACTGAGAGACACCAGTCAGTGTACAGATATCTCCCTGAGAGAGAGAGAGGGGGGACTGAGAGACACCAGTCAGTGTACAGATATCTCCCTGAGAGAGAGAGAGAGGGGACAGAGAGACACCAGTCAGTGTACAGATATCTCCCTGAGAGAGAGAGGGGACTGAGAGACACCAGTCACTGTACAGATATCTCCCTGAGAGAGAGGGGGGACTGAGAGACACCAGTCAGTGTACAGATATCTCCCTGAGAGAGGGGGGACTGAGAGACACCAGTCAGTGTACAGATATCTCCCTGAGAGAGAGAGAGAGGACTGAGAGACACCAGTCAGTGTACAGATATCTCCCTGAGAGAGAGAGAGGGGGGACTGAGAGACACCAGTCAGTGTACAGATATCTCCCTGAGAGAGGGGGGACTGAGAGACACCAGTCAGTGTACAGATATCTCCCTGACAGAGAGAGGGGGGACTGAGAGACACCAGTCAGTGTACAGATATCTCCCTGAGAGAGAGAGAGGGGACTGAGAGACACCAGGCCGTGTACAGATACGAGTGAGAGGCCGAGTTTGAGCACTTCGTACCGTCCTGCTGAGTAATTCCTTGGCCACTGTGTCTTCCGTCTTTTTCAGGATGGCCTTCAGGAGCAGGGGGTATTTTGTGAGTCGTTGGTGCGGTTTCACCAACATGTCGTTCAGCCTCAGCCTGTTGCTCTGTTTGTGCGTCTCCGCCCACTGGAGAAAGCAGAGTTTCAGCTTCAAACGCGTCCTCAACCCTCAGGCCCTAGCCTCTCCCCTCACCCTCCCGGGACCGCGGAGCCTGAATCCTCTGGGCCGACTTTCTTCCGTCACCTTTCCCTGGCAACGGAGCCTAAATCTGCGGGCCCGAGCTGCGACCTGTAACCGTTCCCAGGTAATGGAGCCTAAATCTACAGGCCCGAGCTGCTACCTGTCACCTTTCCCAGGTAATGGAGCCTAAATCTACAGGCCCGAGCTGCTACCTGTAACCGTTCCCAGGTTATGGAGCCTAAATCTACAGGCCCGAGTCTCCCTTGTAACCTTTCCCAGGTAACTCAGCCTAAATCTACAGGCCCGAGTCTCCCTTGTAACCGTTCCCAGGTAACTCAGCCTAAACCTACAGGCCTGAGTCTCTCCTGTCACCTTTCCAGAGTAACTGAGTCTAAATCTACAGGCCTGAGTCTCCCTTGTAACCGTTCCCAGGTTACTGAGGCTAAATCTACAGGCCCGAGTCTCCCTTGTAACCGTTCCCAGGTTACTGAGGCTAAATCTACAGGCCCGAATCTCCCTTGTAACCTTTCCAGAGTAACTCAGCCTAAATCTACAGGCCCGAGCCGCTCCTGTAACCTTTCTGCAGTAACTGAGCCTACATCTACAGGCCCGAGTCTCCCCGTCACCTTTCCTTGGTAATGGAGCCTAAATCTACAGGCCTGAGTCTCTCCTACAACCTTTCCGGGGTATCGGGCTCTAAATCTACAGACCCGAGTCTCTTCTGTAACCTTCCCAGGGTGACAGAGCTTAAATCTACAGGCCCAAATTTTCTATCTCATTTCCCTAGGAACTCTGAGCCTCAAATATATAGGCCTCCTGTAAACCTCCCTCCCCCGCCCCAGCATTACTGAGCATAAGTCTACATCTCGACTCTCCCCCAGTCACCTCCCTATGCTAAATCTTCAGGCCCGAGATTCTGTTGTAAGCTCCCTGGCGTCGCCGAGCCTAAATCCACAGGCCAGAATTTCTCCCGTCACCTCCTGAGGTTCATTGAGCCTAAATCCACAGGCCCGTATTTCTCCCATCTCCTCCTAAGGGTCATTGAGCCTAAATTCACAGGCCCAAATTTCTCCTGTCACCTCCTGAGGGCAGCTAAACCTAAATCCACAGGCCTGAATTTCTCTCTCACCTCCCGAGCGTCATTGTGCCTAAATCCACAGGCCTGAATTATTCCTGTCACCTCCTGAGGGTCACTGAGCCTAATTCCACAGGCCTGAATTTCTCCTCTCACCTCCTGAGGGTCACTGAGCCTAATTCTACAGGCCTGAATTTCTCCCCTCACCTCCTGAGGGTCACTGAGCCTAAATCTACAGGCCTGAATTTCACCTGATACCTCCTGAGGGTCACTGAGCCTAACTCAGCAGGCTTGAATTTCCCCTCTCACCTTCTGCGGGTCACTGAGCCTAATTCTACAGGCCTGAATTTCTCCTGTTACCTCCTGAGAGTCACTGAGCCTAATTCAACAGGCCTGAATTTCTCCTCTCACCTCCTGAGGGTCACTGAGCCTAATTCTACAGGCCTGAATTTCTCCTCTCACCTCCTGAGGGTCACTAAGCCTAATTCCACTGGCCTGAATTTCCCCTCTCACCTCCTGCGGGTCACTGAACCTAATTCTACAGGCCTGAATTTCTCCTCTCACCTCCTGAGGGTCACTGAGCCTAATTCTACAGGCCTGAATTTTTTCTCCTCTCACCTCCTGAGAGTCACTGAGCCTAATTCTACAGGCCTGAATTTCTCCTGTTACCTCCTGAGAGTCACTGAGCCTAATTCCACAGGCCTGAATTTCTCCTCTCACCTCCTGAGGGTCACTGAGCCTAAATCCACAGGCCTGAATTTCTCCTCTCACCTCCTGCGGGTCACTGAGCCTAATTCCACAGGCCTGAATTTCTCCTCTCACGTCCTGCGGGTCACTGAGCCTAATTCCACAGGCCTGAATTTCTCCTCTCATGTCCTGCGGGTCACGGAGCCTAATTCTACAGGCCTGAATTTCTCCTCTCACCTCCTGAGGGTCACTGAGCCTAATTCTACAGGCCTGAATTTCTCCTCTCACCTCCTGAGGGTCACTGAGCCTAATTCTACAGGCCTGAATTTTTTCTCCTCTCACCTCCTGAGGGTCACTGAGCCTAATTCTACAGGCCTGAATTTTTTCTCCTCTCACCTCCTGAGGGTCACTGAGCCTAATTCTACAGGCCTGAATTTCTCCTGTTACCTCCTGAGGATCACTGAGCCTAATTCCACAGGCCTGAATTTCTCCTCTCACCTCCTGAGGGTCACTGAGCCTAAATCCACAGGCCTGAATTTCTTCTCTCACCTCCTGCGGGTCACTGAGCCTAATTCCACAGGCCTGAATTTCTCCTCTCACCTCCTGCGGGTCACTGAGCCTAATTCCACAGGCCTGAATGTTTTCTCCTCTCACCTCCTGAGGATCACTGAGCCTAATTCTACAGGCCTGAATTTCTCCTCTCACCTCCTGAGGGTCACTGAGCCTAATTCTACAGGCCTGAATTTCTCCTCTCACCTCCTGAGGATCACTGAGCCTAATTCTACAGGCTTGAATTTCTCCTCTCACTTCCTGAAGGTCACTGAGCCTAAATCTACAGGCCTGAATTTCTCCTCTCACCTCCTGAGGGTCACTGAGCCTAATTCTACAGGCCTGAATTTCTCCTCTCACCTCCTGAGGGTCACTGAGCCTAATTCTACAGGCCTGAATTTTTTCTCCTCTCACCACCTGAGGGTCGCTGAGCCTAATTCTACAGGCCTGAATTTTTTCTCCTCTCACCTCCTGAGGGTCACTGAGCCTAATTCTACAGGCCTGAATTTCTCCTCTCACCTCCTGAGGGTCACTGAGCCTAATTCTACAGGCCTGAATTTCTCCTCTCACCTCCTGAGGGTCAATGAGCCTAAATCTACAGGCCTGAATTTCTCCTCTCACCTCCTGAGGGTCAATAAGCCTAATTCTACAGGCCTGAATTTCTCCTCTCACCTCCTGAGGGTCAATAAGCCTAATTCTACAGGCCTGAATTTCTCCTCTCACCTCCTGAGGATCACGGAGCCTAATTCTACAGGCCTGAATTTCTCCTCTCACCTCCTGAGTGTCACTGAGCCTAATTCTACAGGCCTGAATTTCTCCTCTCACCTCCTGAGGGTCAATGAGCCTAAATCTACAGGCCTGAATTTCTCCTCTCACCTCCTAAGGATCACGGAGCCTAATTCTACAGGCCTGAATTTCTCCTCTCACCTCCTGAGTGTCACTGAGCCTAATTCTACAGGCCTGAATTTCTCCTCTCACCTCCTGCGGGTCACTGAGCCGAATTCCACAGGCCTGAATTTCTCCTCTCACCTCCTGAGGATCACTGAGCCTAATTCTACAGGCCTGAATTTCTCCTGTTACCTCCTGAGGGTCACTGAGCCTAACTCAGCAGGCTTGAATTTCCCCTCTCACCTTCTGCGGGTCACTGAGCCTAAATCTACAGGCCTGAATTTCTCCCCTCACCTCCTGAGGGTCACTGAGCCTAATTCTACAGGCCTGAATTTCTCCCCTCACCTCCTGAGGATCACTGAGCCTAATTCTGCAGGCCTGAATTTCTCCTGTTACCTCCTGAGGGTCACTGAGCCTAACTCAGCAGGCCTGAATTTCCCCTCTCAACTCCTGCGGGTCACTGAGCCTGATTCTACAGGCCTGAATTTCTCCTCTCACCTCCTGAGCGTCAGTGTGCCTAAATCCACAGGCCTGAATTTTTCCTCTCACCTCCTGCGGGTCACTGAGCCTAATTCCACAGGCCTGAATTTCTCCTCTCACCTCCTGAGTGTCACTGAGCCTAATTCTACAGGCCTGAATTTCTCCTCTCACCTCCTGAGGATCACTGAGCCTAATTCTACAGGCCTGAATTTCTCCCCTCACCTCCTGAGGGTCACTGAGCCTAATTCTACAGGCCTGAATTTCTCCCCTCACCTCCTGAGGGTCACTGAGCCCAAATCTACAGGCCTGAATTTCTCCCCTCACCTCCTGAGAGTCACTGAGCCTAAATCTACAGGCCTGAATTTCTACTCTCACCTCCTGAGGATCACTGAGCCTAATTCTACAGGCCTGAATTTCTCCTGTTACCTCCTGAGGGTCACTGAGCCGAAATCTACAGGCCTGAATTTCTCCCCTCACCTCCTGAGGGTCACGGAGCCTAATTCTACAGGCCTGAATTTCTCCCCTCACCTCCTGAGGGTCACTGAGCCTAAATCTACAGGCCTGAATTTCTCCCCTCACCTCCTGAGAGTCACTGAGCCTAAATCTACAGGCCTGAATTTCTCCCCTCACCTCCTGAGGGTCACTGAGCCTAATTCCACAGGCCCTGTAGTCGAAATGGCGGCCTCGCAAGACGCTCCTACCTTGACGTACATGGCGAAGAGTTTGTTGTTCTGTTGAGTGCTGTGCGCGTAGCGGAGGCAGTGTCCCTCGGACAGGCAGTAGTTGAGGTATGAGTGGAAGCGTTCCGGGAACTGGGAAGGGTGAGGGGTAATGGAGGAGGAGGTGGGGGAGGAGGGAGATGAAACGACAGCGTTAGGCTCGGCCTTGCACCCTCCACCTTCTCGCTCGGCCTACCCCCTCCGTCAACCCTCCCCTCCCTTCCCCCACACTCCGTCTCCCCCTCGACCCCTCCACCCCCTCCCTGTCTCTGTAACCCCCCTACAACCCCTCCCTGTCTCTGTAACCCCCCTCCACCCCCTCCCTGTCTCTGTAACCCCCCTACACCCCCTCCCTATCTCTGTAACCCCCTACACCCCCTCCCTGTCTCTGTAACCCCCCTACACTCCCTCCCTGTCTCTGTAACCCCCTACACCCCCCTCCCTATCTCTGTAACCCCCTACACCCCCTCCCTATCTCTGTAACCCCCTACACCCCCCTCCCTATCTCTGTAACCCCCTACACCCCCTCCCTGTCTCTGTAACCCCCTACACCCCCTCCCTGTCTCTGTAACCCCCTACACCCCCTCCCTGTCTCTGTAACCCCCTACACCCCCTCCCTATCTCTGTAACCCCCTACACCCCCTCCCTATCCCTGTAACCCCCCTACACCCCCTCCCTGTCTCTGTAACCCCCTACACCCCCTCCCTGTCTCTGTAACCCCCTACACCCCCTCCCTGTCTCTGTAACCCCCCTACACCCCCTCCCTATCTCTGTAACCCCCTACACCCCCTCCCTGTCTCTGTAACCCCCTCCACCCCCTCCCTGTCTCTGTAACCCCCTACACCCCCTCCCTGTCTCTGTAACCCCCTACACCCCCTCCCTATCTCTGTAACCCCCCTACACCCCCTCCCTGTCTCTGTAACCCCCTACACCCCCTCCCTATCTCTGTAAACCCCCTACACCCCCTCCCTGTCTCTGTAACCCCCTACACCCCCTCCCTGTCTCTGTAACCCCCCTACACCCCCTCCCTGTCTCTGTAACCCCCTACACCCCCTCCCTGTCTCTGTAACCCCCCTACACCCCCTCCCTGTCTCTGTAACCCCCTACACCCCCTCCCAATCTCTGTAACCCCCTACACCCCCTCCCTGTCTCTGTAAACCCCCTACACCCCCTCCCTATCTCTGTAACCCCCTACACCCCCTCCCTGTCTCTGTAACCCCCCTACACCCCCTCCCTATCTCTGTAACCCCCCTACACCCCCTCCCTGTCTCTGTAACCCCCTACACCCCCTCCCAATCTCTGTAACCCCCTACACCCCCTCCCTATCTCTGTAACCCCCTACACCCCCTCCCTGTCTCTGTAACCCCCCTACACCCCCTCCCTATCACTGTAACCCCCTTACACCCCCTCCCTGTCTCTGTAACCCCCTACACCCCCTCCCTATCTCTGTAACCCCCTACACCCCCTCCCTATCTCTGTAACCCCCTACACCCCCTCCCTGTCTCTGTAACCCCCCTACACCCCCTCCCTATCACTGTAACCCCCCTACACCCCCTCCCTGTCTCTGTAACCCCCTACACCCCCTCCCTATCTCTGTAACCCCCTACACCCCCCTCCCTATCTCTGTAACCCCCTACACCCCCTCCCTGTCTCTGTAACCCCCCTACACCCCCTCCCTATCTCTGTAACCCCCTACACCCCCTCCCTATCTCTGTAACCCCCTACACCCCCTCCCTATCTCTGTAACCCCCTACACCCCCTCCCTATCACTGTAACCCCCCTACACCCCCTCCCTGTCTCTGTAACCCCCCTACACCCCCTCCCTATCACTGTAACCCCCCTACACCCCCTCCCTGTCTCTGTAACCCCCTACACCCCCTCCCTATCTCTATAACCCCCTACACCCCCTCCCTATCTCTGTAACCCCCTACACCCCCTCCCTATCTCTATAACCCCCTACACCCCCTCCCTGTCTCTGTAACCCCCCTACACCCCCTCCCTATCTCTATAACCCCCTACACCCCCTCCCTGTCTCTGTAACCCCCTACACCCCCTCCCTGTCTCTGTAACCCCCTACACCCCCTCCCTATCTCTGTAAACCCCTACACCCCCTCCCAATCTCTGTAACCCCCTACACCCCCTCCCTGTCTCTGTAACCCCCTACACCCCCTCCCTATCTCTGTAACCCCCTACACCCCCTCCCTGTCTCTGTAACCCCCTACACCCCCTCCCTATCTCTATAACCCCCTACACCCCCTCCCTGTCTCTGTAACCCCCTACACCCCCTCCCTATCTCTGTAACCCCCTACACCCCCTCCCTATCTCTGTAACCCCCTACACCCCCTCCCTATCTCTATAACCCCCTACACCCTCTCCCTGTCTCTGTAACCCCCTACACCCCCTCCCTGTCTCTGTAACCCCCTACACCCCCTCCCTATCTCTGTAATCCCCCTACACCCCCTCCCTGTCTCTGTAACCCCCCTACACCCCCTCCCTGTCTCTGTAACCCCCCTACACCCCCTCACTGTCTCTGTAACCCCCCTACACCCCCTCCCTATCTCTGTAACCCCCCTACACCCCCTCACTGTCTCTGTAACCCCCAACACCCCCTCCCTGTCTCTGTAACCCCCTACACCCCCTCCCTATCTCTGTAACCCCCTACACCCCCTCCCTATCTCTATAACCCCCTACACCCTCTCCCTGTCTCTGTAACCCCCTACACCCCCTCCCAATCTCTGTAACCCCCTACACCCCCTCCCTGTCTCTGTAACCCCCTACACCCCCTCCCTATCTCTGTAACCCCCTACACCCCCTCCCTGTCTCTGTAACCCCCTACACCCCCTCCCTATCTCTATAACCCCCTACACCCCCTCCCTGTCTCTGTAACCCCCTACACCCCCTCCCTGTCACTGTAACCCCCCTACACCCCCTCCCTGTCTCTATAACCCCCTACACCCCCTCCCTGTCTCTGTAACCCCCTACACCCCCTCCCTGTCTCTGTAACCCCCTACACCCCCTCCCTATCTCTATAACCCCCTACACCCTCTCCCTGTCTCTGTAACCCCCTACACCCTCTCCCTGTCTCTATAACCCCCTACAACCCCTCCCTGTCTCTGTAACCCCCCTACACCCCCTCCCTGTCTCTATAACCCCCTACACCCCCTCCCTGTCTCTGTAACCCCCTACACCCCCTCCCTGTCTCTGTAACCCCCCTACACCCCCTCCCTGTCTCTATAACCCCCTACACCCCCTCCCTGTCTCTGTAACCCCCTACACCCCCTCCCTATCTCTGTAACCCCCTACACCACCTCCCTATCTCTGTAACCCCCCTACACCCCCTCCCTATCTCTGTAACCCCTCGACACCCCCTCCCTGTCTCTGTAACCCCCTACACCCCCTCCCTATCTCTGTAACCCCCCTCCATCCCCTCCATGTCTCTGTAACCCCCTACACCCCCTCCCTGTCTCTGTAACCCCCTACACCCCCTCCCTGTCTCTATGACCCCCTGCACCCCCTCCCTATCTCTGTAACCCCCTATACCCCCTCCCTGTCTCTGTAACCCCCTACACCCTCTCCCTGTCTCTATGACCCCACTACAACCCCTCCCTGTCTCTGTAACCCCCTACACCCCCTCCCTGTCTCTGTAACCCCCTACACCCCCTCCCTGTCTCTGTACCCTCCCCACACCCCCTCCCTATCTCTGTAACCCTCTACACCCCCTTCCTATCTCTGTAACCCCCTACACCCCCTCCCTGTCTCTGTAACCCCCCTGCATCCCCTCCCTGTCTCTGTAACCCCCTACACCCCCTCCCTGTCTCTGTAACCCCCTACATCCCCTCCCTATCTCTGTAACCCTCTACACCCCCTTCCTATCTCTGTAACCCCCTACACCCACTCCCTGTCTCTGTAACCCCCTACACCCCCTCCCTATCTCTGTAACCCTCTACACCCCCGCCCTATCTCTGTAACCCCCCTACACCCCCTCCCTATCTCTGTAACCCTCTACACCCCCTCCCTATCTCTGTAACCCCCTACACCCACTCCCTGTCTCTGTAACCCCCCTACACCCGCTCCCTATCTCTGTAACCCCCCCTACAGCCCCTCCCTGTCTCTGTAACCCCCTACAATCCCTCCCTATCTCTGTAACCCCCCTACACCCCCTCCCTATTTCTATAACCCCCTACACCCCCTCCCTATCTCTGTAACCCCCTACACCCCCTCCCTGTCTCTGTAACCCCCTACACCCCCTCCCTGTCTCTGTAACCCCCTACACCCCCTCCCTATCTCTGTAACCACCTACACCCCCTCCCTGTCTCTGTAACCCCCTACACCACCTCCCTGTCTCTGTAACCCCCCTACACCCCCTCCCTATCTCTGTAACCCCCTACACCCCTTCCCTATCTCTGTAACCCCCCTACACCCCCTCCCTGTCTCTGTAACCCCCTACACCCCCTCCCTGTCTCTGTAACCCCCCTACACCCCCTCCCTATCTCTGTAACCCCCTACACCCCCTCCCTGTCTCTGTAACCCCCCTACACCCCCTCCCTATCTCTGTAACCCCCCTACACCCCCTCCCTATCTCTGTAACCCCCCTACACCCCCTCCCTATCTCTGTAACTCCCTACACCCCCTCCCTGTCTGTGTAACACCCTACAACCCCTCCCTATCTCTGTAACCCCCTACACCCCCTCTCTGTCTCTGTAACCCCCTACACCTCCTCCCTGTCTCTGTAACCCCCCTACACCCCCCTCCCTATCTCTGTAACCCCCTACACCCCCTCCCTGTCTCTGTAACCCCCTACACCCCCTCCCTGTCTCTGTAACCCACTACACCCCCTCCCTGTCTCTGTAACCCCCTACACCCTCTCCCTATCTCTGTAACCCCCCTACACCCCCTTCCCTATCTCTGTAACCCCCTACACCCCCTCCCTATCTCTGTAACCCCCCTACACCCCCTCCCTATCTCTGTAACCCCCTACACCCCCTCCCTGTCTCTGTAACCCCCTACACCCCCTCCCTATCTCTGTAACCCCCCTACACCCCCCTCCCTGTCTCTGTAACCCCCCTACACTCCCTCCCTATCTCTGTAACCCCCCTACACCCCCCTCCCTATCTCTGTAACCCCCTACAGCCCCTCCCTGTTTCTGTAACCCCCCTACACCCCCCTCCCTATCTCTGTAACCCCCTATAGCCCCTCCCTGTTTCTGTAACCCCCCTAAACCCCCTCCCTATCTCTGTAACCCCCCCACACCCCCTCCCTATCTCTGTAACCCCCCTACACCCCCTCCCTATCTCTGTAACCCCCCTACACCCCCTCCCTGTCACTGTAACACCCCACACCCCCTCCCTATCTCTGTAACCCCCTACACCCCCTCCCTGTCTCTGTAACCCCCTACACCCCCTCCCTGTCTCTGTAACCCCCTACACCCCCTCCCTATCTCTGTAACCCCCTACACCCCCTCCCTGTCCCTGTAACCCCCTACACCCCCTCCCTGTCGCTGTAACCCCCCTACACCCCCTCCCTATCTCTGTAACCCCCTACACCCCCTCCGTGTCTCTGTAACCCCCTACACCCCCTCCCTATCTCTGTAACCCCCCTACACCCCCTCCCTATCTCTGTAACCCCCTACACCCTCTCCCTGTCTCTGTAACCCCCTACACCCCCTCCGTGTCTCTGTAACCCCCTACACCCCCTCCCTATCTCTGTAACCCCCAACACCCCCCTCCCTGTCTCTGTAACCCCCTACACCCCCTCCCTGTCTCTGTAACCCCCTACACCCCCTCCCTATCTCTGTAACCCCCTACACCCTCTCCCTGTCTCTGTAACCCCCTACACCCCCTCCCTGTCTCTGTAACCCCCTACACCCCCTCCCTATCTCTGTAACCCCCCTACACCCCCTCCCTATCTCTGTAACCCCCTACACCCCCTCCTTGTCTCTGTAACCCCCTACACCCCCTCCCTATCTCTGTAACCCCCTACACCCCCTCCCTATCTCTGTAACCCCCTACACCCCCTCCCTATCTCTGTAACCCCCCTACACCCCCTCCCTATCTCTGTAACCCCCTACACCCTCTCCCTGTCTCTGTAACCCCCTACACCCCCTCCCTGTCTCTGTAACCCCCTACACCCCCTCCCTATCTCTGTAACCCCCCTACACCCCCTCCCTATCTCTGTAACCCCCTACACCCTCTCCCTGTCTCTGTAACCCCCCTACACCCCCTCCCTATCTCTGTAACCCCCCTACACCCCCTCCCTATCTCTGTAACCCCCACACCCTCTCCCTGTCTCTGTAACCCCCTACACCCCCTCCCTCTCTCTGTAACCCCCTACACCCCCTCCCTATCTCTGTAACCCCCCTACACCCCCTCCCTGTCTCTGTAACCCCCCCTAGACCCCCTCCCTGTCTCTGTAACCCCCTACACCCTCTCCCTGTCTCTGTAACCCCCTACACCCCCTCCCTATCTCTGTAACCCCCCTACACCCCCTCCCTATCTCTGTAACCCACTACACCCCCTCCCTGTCTCTGTAACCCCCCTACACCCCCTCCCTATCTCTGTAACCCCCTACACCCTCTCCCTGTCTCTGTAACCCCCTACACCCTCTCCCTGTCACTGTAACCCCCCTACACCCTCTCCCTGTCTCTGTAACCCCCCTACACCCCCTCACTGTCTCTGTAACCCCCTACACGCCCTCCCTGTCTCTGTAACCCCCTACACCCCCTCCCTGTCTCTGTAACCCCCTACATCCCCTCCCTGTCTCTGTAACCCCCCTACACCCCCTCCCTATCTCTGTAACCCCCTACACCCCCCTCCCTGTCTCTGTAACCCCCTACACCCCCTCCCTATCTCTGTAACCCCCTACACCCCCTCCCTGTCTCTGTAACCCCCTACACACCCTCACTGTCTCTGTAACCCCCTACACCCCCTCCCTATCTCTGTAACCCCCCTACACCCCCTCCCTGTCTCTGTAACCCCCTACACCCCCTCCCTATCTCTGTAACCCCCCTACACCCCCTCCCTATCTCTGTAACCCCCCCAACACCCCCTCCCTATCTCTGTAACCCCCTACACCCCCTCCCTATCTCTGTAACCCCCTACACCCCCCTCCCTGTCTCTGTAACCCCCTACACCCCCTCCCTATCTCTGTAACCCCCCTACATCCCCTCCCTATCTCTGTAACACCCCTACACACCCTCCCTGTCTCTGTCACCCCCTACACCCCCTCCCTGTCTCTGTAACCCCCTACACCCCCTCCCTGTCTCTGTAACCCCCTACAGCCCCTCCCTGTCTGTGTAACCCCCTACACCCCCTCCCTGTCTCTGTAACCCCCTACACCCCCTCCCTATCTCTGTAACCCCCTACACCCCCTCCCTGTCTCTGTAACCCCCTACACCCCCTCCCTATCACTGTAACCCCCTACACCCCCTCCCTGTCTCTGTAACACCCCTACACCCCCTCCCTATCACTGTAACCCCCTACACCCCATCTCTTTCTCTGTAACCCCCTGCACCCCCTCCCTATCTCTGTAATTCCCTACACCCCCTCCCTGTCTCTGTAACCCCCCTACACCCCCTCCCTATCACTGTAACCCCCTACACCCCCTCTCTGTCTCTGTAACCCCCTACACCCCCTCCCTATCTCTGTAACCCCCTACACCCCCTCCCTATCACTGTAACCCCCAACACCCCCTCCCTGTCTCTGTAACACCCCTACACCCCCTCCCTATCTCTGTAACCCCCCTACACCCTCCCTGTCTCTGTAACCCCCAACACCCCCTCCCTATCTCTGTAACCCCCCTACACCCTCCCTATCTCTGTAACCCCCTACACCCCCTCCCTATCTCTGTAAACCCCCTACACCCTCCCTATCTCTGTAACCCCCTACACCCCCTCCCTATCTCTGTAACCCCCTACACCCCCTCCCTGTCTCTGTAACCCCCTACACCCCCTCCCTGTCTCTGTAACCCCCTACACCCCCTCCCTGTCTCTGTAACCCCCTACACCCCCTCCCTATCACTGTAACCCCCTACACCCCCTCCCTGTCTCTGTAACCCCCTACACCCCCTCCCTATCTCTGTAACCCCCTACACCCCCCCGTCTCTGTAACCCCCCTACACCCCCTCCCTATCTCTGTAACCCCCTACACCCCCTCCCTATCTCTGTAACCCCCTACACCCCCTCCCTATCTCTGTAACCCCCTACACCCCCTCCCTGTCTCTGTAACCCCCTACACCCCCTCCCTATCTCTGTAACCCCCTACACCCCCTCCGTGTCTCTGTAACCCCCTACACCCCCTCCCTGTCTCTGTAACCCCCTACACCCCCTCCCTATCTCTGTAACCCCCCTACACCCCCTCCCTATCTCTGTAACCCCCTACACCCCCTCCCTATCTCTGTAACCCCCTACACCCCCTCCCTGTCTCTGTAACACCCCTACACCCCCTCCCTATCTCTGTAACCCCCCTACACCCCCTCCCTATCTCTGTAACCCCCCTACACCCTCCCTATCTCTGTAACCCCCTACACCCCCTCCCTATCTCTGTAACCCCCTACACCCCCTCCCTGTCTCTGTAACCCCCTACACCCCCTCCCTGTCTCTGTAACCCCCTACACCCCCTCCCTGTCTCTGTAACCCCCTACACCCCCTCCCTATCACTGTAACCCCCCTACACCCCCTCCCTATCTCTGTAACACCCCTACACCCCCTCCCTATCTCTGTAACCCCCCTACACCCCCTCCCTATCTCTGTAACCCCCCTACACCCTCCCTATCTCTGTAACCCCCTACACCCCCTCCCTATCTCTGTAACCCCCTACACCCCCTCCCTGTCTCTGTAACCCCCTACACCCCCTCCCTGTCTGTGTAACCCCCTACACCCCCTCCCTGTCTCTGTAACCCCCTACACCCCCTCCCTATCACTGTAACCCCCCTACACCCCCTCCCTATCTCTGTAACCCCCTACACCCCCCCGTCTCTGTAACCCCCCTACACCCCCTCCCTATCTCTGTAACCCCCTACACCCCCTCCCTATCTCTGTAACCCCCTACACCCCCTCCCTGTCTCTGTAACCCCCTACACCCCCTCCCTATCTCTGTAACCCCCCCACACCCCCTCCCTATCTCTGTAACCCCCCTACACCCCCTCCCTATCTCTGTAACCCCCTACACCCACTCCCTGTTTCTGTAACCCCCCTACACCCGCTCCCTATCTCTGTAACCCCCCTACACCCCCTCCCTGTCTCTGTAACCCCCTACAATCCCTCCCTATCTCTGTAACCCCCCTACACCCCCTCCCTATTTCTATAACCCCCTACACCCCCTCCCTATCTCTGTAACCCCCTACACCCCCTCCCTGTCTCTGTAACCCCCTACACCCCCTCCCTATCTCTGTAACCACCTACACCCCCTCCCTGTCTCTGTAACCCCCTACACCACCTCCCTGTCTCTGTAACCCCCCTACACCCCCTCCCTATCTCTGTAACCCCCTACACCCCTTCCCTATCTCTGTAACCCCCCTACACCCCCTCCCTGTCTCTGTAACCCCCTACACCCCCTCCCTGTCTCTGTAACCCCCCTACACCCCCTCCCTATCTCTGTAACCCCCTACACCCCCTCCCTGTCTCTGTAACCCCCTACACCCCCTCCCTGTCTCTGTAACCCCCCTACACCCCCTCCCTATCTCTGTAACCCCCCTACACCCCCTCCCTATCTCTGTAACCCCCTACACCCCCTCTCTGTCTCTGTAACCCCCTACACCTCCTCCCTGTCTCTGTAACCCCCCTACACCCCCCTCCCTATCTCTGTAACCCCCTACACCCCCTCCCTGTCTCTGTAACCCCCTACACCCCCTCCCTGTCTCTGTAACCCACTACACCCCCTCCCTGTCTCTGTAACCCCCTACACCCCCTCCCTATCTCTGTAACCCCCCTACACCCCCTTCCCTATCTCTGTAACCCCCTACACCCCCTCCCTATCTCTGTAACCCCCCTACACCCCCTCCCTATCTCTGTAACCCCCTACACCCCCTCCCTGTCTCTGTAACCCCCTACACCCCCTCCCTATCTCTGTAACCCCCCTACACCCCCCTCCCTGTCTCTGTAACCCCCCTACACTCCCTCCCTATCTCTGTAACCCCCCTACACCCCCCTCCCTATCTCTGTAACCCCCTACAGCCCCTCCCTGTTTCTGTAACCCCCCTACACCCCCCTCCCTATCTCTGTAACCCCCTATAGCCCCTCCCTGTTTCTGTAACCCCCCTAAACCCCCTCCCTATCTCTGTAACCCCTCCACACCCCCTCCCTATCTCTGTAACCCCCCTACACCCCCTCCCTATCTCTGTAACCCCCCTACACCCCCTCCCTGTCTCTGTAACACCCCACACCCCCTCCCTATCTCTGTAACCCCCTACACCCCCTCCCTGTCTCTGTAACCCCCTACACCCTCTCCCTGTCTCTGTAACCCCCTACACCCCCTCCCTGTCTCTGTAACCCCCTACACCCCCTCCCTGTCGCTGTAACCCCCCTACACCCCCTCCCTATCTCTGTAACCCCCTACACCCCCTCCGTGTCTCTGTAACCCCCTACACCCCCTCCCTATCTCTGTAACCCCGCTACACCCCCTCCCTATCTCTGTAACCCCCTACACCCTCTCCCTGTCTCTGTAACCCCCTACACCCCCTCCGTGTCTCTGTAACCCCCCTACACCCCCCTCCCTATCTCTGTAACCCCCAACACCCCCCTCCCTGTCTCTGTAACCCCCTACACCCCCTCCCTGTCTCTGTAACCCCCTACACCCCCCTCCCTATCTCTGTAACCCCCTACAACCCTCTCCCTGTCTCTGTAACCCCCTACACCCCCTCCCTGTCTCTGTAACCCCCTACACCCCCCTCCCTATCTCTGTAACCCCCCTACACACCCCCTCCCTATCTCTGTAACCCCCTACACCCCCTCCTTGTCTCTGTAACCCCCTACACCCCCTCCCTAATCTCTGTAACCCCCCTACACCCCCTCCCTATCTCTGTAACCCCCTACACCCCCCTCCCTATCTCTGTAACCCCCCTACACCCCCTCCCTATCTCTGTAACCCCCTACACCCTCTCCCTGTCTCTGTAACCCACCTACACCCCCTCCCTGTCTCTGTAACCCCCCTACACCCCCTCCCTATCTCTGTAACCCCCCCTACACCCCCTCCCTATCTCTGTAACCCCCTACACCCTCTCCCTGTCTCTGTAACCCCCCTACACCCCCTCCCTATCTCTGTAACCCCCCCTACACCCCCTCCCCTATCTCTGTAACCCCCACACCCTCTCCCTGTCTCTGTAACCCCCTACACCCCCTCCCTCTCTCTGTAACCCCCTACACCCCCCTCCCTATCTCTGTAACCCCCCTACACCCCCTCCCTGTCTCTGTAACCCCCCCTAGACCCCCTCCCTGTCTCTGTAACCCCCTACACCCTCTCCCTGTCTCTGTAACCCCCTACACCCCCCTCCCTATCTCTGTAACCCCCCCTACACCCCCTCCCTATCTCTGTAACCCACTACACCCCCCTCCCTGTCTCTGTAACCCCCCTACACCCCCTCCCTATCTCTGTAACCCCCTACACCCTCTCCCTGTCTCTGTAACCCCCCTACACCCTCTCCCTGTCACTGTAACCCCCCTACACCCTCTCCCTGTCTCTGTAACCCCCCTACACCCCCCTCACTGTCTCTGTAACCCCCCTACACGCCCTCCCTGTCTCTGTAACCCCCTACACCCCCTCCCTGTCTCTGTAACCCCCTACACCCCCTCCCTGTCTCTGTAACCCCCCCTACACCCCCTCCCTATCTCTGTAACCCCCCTACACCCCCCTCCCTGTCTCTGTAACCCCCTACACCCCCCTCCCTGTCTCTGTAACCCCCCTACACACCCTCACTGTCTCTGTAACCCCCTACACCCCCTCCCTATCTCTGTAACCCCCCTACACCCCCTCCCTATCTCTGTAACCCCCCCCAACACCCCCTCCCTATCTCTGTAACCCCCCTACACCCCCTCCCTATCTCTGTAACCCCCTACAACCCCCCTCCCTGTCTCTGTAACCCCCTACACCCCCTCCCTATCTCTGTAACCCCCCTACATCCCCTCCCTATCTCTGTAACACCCCTACACACCCTCCCTGTCTCTGTCACCCCCTACACCCCCTCCCTGTCTCTGTAACCCCCTACACCCCCTCCCTGTCTCTGTAACCCCCTACAGCCCCTCCCTGTCTGTGTAACCCCCTACACCCCCCTCCCTGTCTCTGTAACCCCCTACACCCCCTCCCTATCTCTGTAACCCCCTACACCCCCTCCCTGTCTCTGTAACCCCCTACACCCCCTCCCTATCACTGTAACCCCCTACACTCCCTCCCTGTCTCTGTAACACCCCTACACCCCCTCCCTATCACTGTAACCCCCTACACCCCATCTCTTTCTCTGTAACCCCCTGCACCCCCTCCCTATCTCTGTAATTCCCTACACCCCCTCCCTGTCTCTGTAACCCCCCTACACCCCCTCCCTATCACTGTAACCCCCTACACCCCCTCTCTGTCTCTGTAACCCCCTACACCCCCTCCCTATCTCTGTAACCCCCTACACCCCCCTCCCTATCACTGTAACCCCCAACACCCCCTCCCTGTCTCTGTAACACCCCTACACCCCCCTCCCTATCTCTGTAACCCCCCTACACCCTCCCTGTCTCTGTAACCCCCAACACCCCCTCCCTATCTCTGTAACCCCCCTACACCCTCCCTATCTCTGTAACCCCCTACACCCCCTCCCTATCTCTATAACCCCCTACACCCCCTCCCTATCTCTGTAACCCCCCTACACCCTCCCTATCTCTGTAACCCCCTACACCCCCCTCCCTATCTCTGTAACCCCCCTACACCCCCTCCCTGTCTCTGTAACCCCCTACACCCCCCGCCCTGTCTCTGTAACCCACTACACCCCCTCCCTGTCTCTGTAACCCCCTACACCCCCTCCCTGTCTCTGTAACCCCCCTACACCCCCTCCCTATCACTGTAACCCCCCCTACACCCCCTCCCTATCTCTGTAACCCCCTACACCCCCCCCGTCTCTGTAACCCCCTACACCCCCTCCCTATCTCTGTAACCCCCTACACCCCCCTCCCTATCTCTGTAACCCCCTACACCCCCTCCCTGTCTCTGTAACCCCCTACACCCCCTCCCTATCTCTGTAACCCCCTACACCCCCTCCGTGTCTCTGTAACCCCCTACACCCCCCTCCCTGTCTCTGTAACCCCCTACACCCCCCTCCCTATCTCTGTAACCCCCCTACACCCCCTCCCTATCTCTGTAACCCCCTACACCCCCTCCCTATCTCTGTAACCCCCTACACCCCCTCCCTGTCTCTGTAACACCCCTACACCCCCTCCCTATCTCTGTAACCCCCCTACACCCCCTCCCTATCTCTGTAACCCCCCTACACCCTCCCTATCTCTGTAACCCCCTACACCCCCCTCCCTATCTCTGTAACCCCCCCCTACACCCCCTCCCTGTCTCTGTAAACCCCCTACACCCCCTCCCTGTCTCTGTAACCCCCTACACCCCCTCCCTGTCTCTGTAACCCCCTACACCCCCTCCCTATCACTGTAACCCCCCTACACCCCCTCCCTATCTCTGTAACCCCCTACACCCCCTCCCTATCTCTGTAACACCCCTACACCCCCCTCCCTATCTCTGTAACCCCCCTACACCCCCTCCCTATCTCTGTAACCCCCCTACACCCTCCCTATCTCTGTAACCCCCTACACCCCCTCCCTATCTCTGTAACCCCCTACACCCCCTCCCTGTCTCTGTAACCCCCTACACCCCCTCCCTGTCTGTGTAACCCCCTACACCCCCTCCCTGTCTCTGTAACCCCCTACACCCCCTCCCTATCACTGTAACCCCCCCTACACCCCCTCCCTATCTCTGTAACCCCCTACACCCCCTCCCTATCACTGTAACCCCCTACACCCCCTCCCTATCTCTGTAACCCCCTACACCCCCTCCCTGTCTCTGTAACCCCCTACAACCCCCTCCCTATCTCTGTAACCCCCCCACACCCCCTCCCTATCTCTGTAACCCCCCTACACCCCCTCCCTATCTCTGTAACCCCCTACACCCCCTCCCTATCTCTGTAACCCCCCTACACCCCCTCCCTATCTCTGTAACCCCCCTACATTCCCTCCCTGTCTCTGTAACCCCCCTACACCCCCTCCCTGTCTCTGTAACCCCCTACAACCCCTCCCTGTCTCTGTAACCCCCCTACACCCCCTCCCTATCTCTGTAACCCCCTACACCCCCCCGTCTCTGTAACCCCCCTACACCCCCCTCCCTATCTCTGTAACCCCCTACACCCCCTCCCTATCTCTGTAACCCCCTACACCCCCTCCCTATCTCTGTAACCCCCTACACCCCCTCCCTGTCTCTGTAACCCCCTACACCCCCCTCCCTATCTCTGTAACCCCCCCACACCCCCTCCCTATCTCTGTAACCCCCCCTACACCCCCTCCCTATCTCTGTAACCCCCTACACCCCCTCCCTATCTCTGTAACCCCCTACACCCCCTCCCTGTCTCTGTAACCCCCCTACACCCCCTCCCTGTCTCTGTAACCCCCCTACACCCCCTCCCTATCTCTGTAACCCCCCTACACCCCCTCCCTATCTCTGTAACCCCCCTACACCCCCTCCCTGTCTCTGTAACCCCCCTACATTCCCTCCCTGTCTCTGTAACCCCCCTACACCCCCTCCCTGTCTCTGTAACCCCCCTATCCCTGTAACCCCCTACACCCCCCTCCCTATCTCTGTAACCCCCTACACCCCCCTCCCTATCTCTGTAACCCCCTACACCCCCCTCCCTATCTCTGTAACCCCCCTACACCCCCTCCCTGTCTCTGTAACCCCCCCTACATTCCCTCCCTGTCTCTGTAACCCCCCTACACCCCCTCCCTGTCTCTGTAACCCCCCTATCTCTGTAACCCCCTACACCCCCTCCCTGTCTCTGTAACCCCCTACACCCCCCTCCCTGTCTCTGTAACCCCCCTACACCCCCTCCCTGTCTCTGTAACCCCCCTACACCCCCCTCCCTGTCTCTGTAACCCCCCTACACCCCCTCCCTGTCTCTGTAACCCGCCCTACACCCCCTCCCTATCTCTGTAACCCCCTACACCCCCTCCCTGTCTCTGTAACCCCCTACACCCCCTCCCTGTCTCTGTAACCCCCTACACCCCCCTCCCTATCTCTGTAACCCCCCTACACCCCCTCCCCTGTCTCTGTAACCCCCGTGGGGAGGGGGGTATGGGGAGAGGTGTGTGGGATCTTACCGTGCGCAGTCCCTCGCAGAGGGGTGTGGGGTC